>NC_092053.1:102019167-102319167 GCF_003086295.3 Arachis hypogaea
TCCATGATCACCTGCTGAAGCTTGGCTGGCCATTGGCCATGTCTAGTGTTTTGGACTGGAGCTTTCTTTGAAAGCTTGGCTGGCTAGTGAGCCATGTCTAATTCCTGGACTGAAGCTTTAGACTAACATGGCAAGATTCCTGGAATTCATATTAAAAATTTTTGGAATCCTCATTTTTCCTTTTAATATGCGAAAAATATAAAAGAAAATCCAAAAAAATTAGAAAATCATAAAAATCAAAAATATTTTTCTGTTTCTTGTTTGAGTCATGAGTCATATCATAAGTTTGGTGTCACTTGCATATGCATCTAGCATTTTTCGAAAATATCATGCATTCATAGTGTTCTTCATGATCTTCAAGTTGTTCTTGGTAAGTCTTCTTGTTTGATCTTGATGATTTTTTGTTTTGTGTCTTTTCATGTTTTTCATATGCATTCTTGAATTCTTAGTGTCTAAGCATTAAAGAATTCTAAGTTTGGTATCTTGCATGATTTCTTTGCATTAAAAATTTTTCAAAATTGTGTCTATGATGTTCATCTTGACATTCATAGTGTTCTTGGTGTTCATCTTGACATTCATAGCATTCTTGCATGCATTCATTGTTTTGATCTAAAAATTTCATGCATTGCATAATTTTCATGTTTTTCATAAAAATTTCAAAAATAAAAAAAATATCTTTCCCTTTTTCTCTCATCAAATTCGAAAATTTGGATTGACTTTTTCAAAAATTTTTAAAATCAAGTTGTTTCTTATGAGTCAAATCAAATTTTCAATTTGAAAATCTTATCTTTTTCAAAAAATTTTTTCAAAAATCAAATCTTTTTCAAAATTTTTGGTTATTTTCGAAAATTCCAAAAATATTTTTCAAAATCTTTTTCTTAATTTTTTCACAAATTTTCGAAAATAACATAATCAATTAATGTTTTGATTCAAAACTTGGAAGTTTGTTACTTGCTTGTTAAGAAAGATTCAAACTTTAAGTTCTAGAATCATATCTTGTGATTTCTTATGAATCAAGTCATTAATTGAGATTTTAAAAATCAAATCTTTTTCAAAACTAATTTCTATCATATCTTTTCAAAAATATCTTCTTATCTTATCTTTTCAAAAATATCTTTTCAAAATATCTTTTCTAACTTCCTAACTTCTTATCTTTTCAAAATTTGTTTCAACTAACTAACTAACTTTTTGTTTGTTTCTTAACTTTTTCAAAACTACCTAACTAACTCTCTCTCTCTCTAATTTTCGAAAATATCTTCCCTCTTTTTCAAAAATTTCTTTTTAATTAACTAATTATTTTTATTTTTTATTTTTAATTTCAAAAATTTTCGAAAAAAAAATACTAACAATTTTCAAAAACCATTTTCAAAATCACTAACTCCTTTTCAAAAATTTTCGAAAATTCCCTCCCCCATCTCATTCTATTTATTCATTCATATCCTAACATCTCATCTCACCTCTCTTCCATCCTCACAGTTGTGTTTCTTCCATTATATTACATTCTTTGTCTCCCCCTCTTCTTCCACTCACACAGGAATCCCTATACTGTGGTATAAAGGATCTCCATTATTATTATTATTTTCTGTGCCTTCTTCTTTGTCATATGAGCAGGAGCAAGGATAAGAACACTCTTGTGGAAGCAGATCCAGAACCTAAAAGGACTCTGAAGAGAAATTAAGAGAAGCTAAAATACAACAATCCAGAGATAACCTTCAGAAATTTTCGAACAGGAAAAGGAGATGGCAGCCGAAAATAATAATAATGTAAGGAAGATGCTTGGTGACTTTACTGCACCTAATTCCAATTTACATGGAAGAAGCATCTCCATTCCTGCCATTGGAGCAAACAACTTTGAGCTGAAACCTCAGTTAGTTTCTCTGATGCAGCAGAACTGCAAGTTTCATGGACTTCCATCTGAAGATCCTTTTCAGTTCTTAACTGAATTCTTGCAGATATGTGATACTGTTAAGACTAATGGAGTAGATCCTGAAGTCTACAGGCTCATGCTTTTCCCTTTTGCTGTAAGAGATAGAGCTAGATTATGGTTGGATTCTCAACCTAAAGACAGCCTGAACTCTTGGGATAAGCTGGTCACGGCTTTCTTAGCCAAGTACTTTCCTCCTCAAAAGCTGAGCAAGCTTAGAGCTGATGTTCAAACCTTCAGGCAGAAAGAAGGTGAATCCCTCTATGAAGCTTGGGAAAGATACAAACAGTTGACCAAAAAGTGTCCTTCTGACATGCTTTCAGAATGGACCATCCTGGATATATTCTATGATGGTTTATCTGAGCTATCAAAGATGTCACTGGACACTTCTGCAGGTGGATCCATTCACCTAAAGAAACGCCTGCAGAAGCTCAAGAACTCATTGACATGGTTGCTAATAACCAGTTCATGTACACTTCTGAAAGGAATCCTGTGAGTAATGGGACGCCTATGAAGAAGGGAGTTCTTGAAGTTGATACTCTGAATGCCATATTGGCTCAGAATAAAATATTGACTCAGCAAGTCAATATGATCTCTCAGAGTCTGCATGGAATGCAAGCTGCATCCAACAGTACTCAAGAGGCATCTTCTGAAGAAGAAGCTTATGATCCTGAGAACCCTGCAATAGCAGAGGTAAATTACTTAGGTGAACCTTATGGAAACACCTATAACTCATCATGGAGAAATCATCCAAATTTCTCATGGAAGGATCAAAAGCCTCAACAAGGCTTTAATAATGGTGGAAGAAACAGGTTTAGCAATAGCAAGCCTTTTCCATCATCAACTCAGCAACAGACAGAGAACTCTGAACAAAATGCTTCCAATTTAGCAAATCTAGTCTCCGATCTATCTAAGGCCACTGTAAGTTTCATGAATGAAACAAGGTCTTCCATTAGAAATCTGGAAGCACAAGTGGGCCAGCTGAGTAAAAGGATCACTGAAATCCCTCCTAGTACTCTCCCAAGCAATACAGAAGAGAACCCAAAAGGAGAGTGCAAGGCCATTGACATAAGCGCCATGGCCGAACCTGTGAGGAGAGGAGAGGACGTGAATCCCAAGGAGGAATACCTCCAGGGACGTCCAGTGATCAATAAGGAGATCCCCTCTGGGGAACCAAAGGACTCTGAGGCTCATCTAGAGACCATAGAGATTCCATTGAACCTCCTTATGCCCTTTATGAGCTCTGATGAGTATTCCTCTTCAGAAGAGAATGAGGATGTTACTGAAGAGCAAACTGCCAAGTTTCTTGGTGCAATCATGAAGCTGAATGCCAAATTATTTGGCATTGATACTTGGGAAGTTGAACCTCCCTTGTTCATCAATGAACTAAGTGATCTGGATCAACTGACATTGCCTCAGAAGAGACAGGATCCTGGAAAGTTCATAATACCCTGCACCATAGGCACCATGATCTTTAAGGCTCTGTGTGACCTTGGTTCAGGAATAAACCTCATGCCCCTCTCTGTAATAGAGAAACTGGGAATCTATGGGGTGCAAGCTGCTAAAATCTCATTAGAGATGGCAGACAGCTCAAGAAAATAGGCATATGGACAAGTAGAGGACGTGTTAGTAAAGGTTGAAGGCCTTTACATCCCTGCTGATTTCATAGTCCTGGATACTGGAAAGGAAGAGGATGAATCCATCATCTTAGGAAGACCTTTCCTGGCCACAGCAAGAGCTGTGATTGATGTTGACAGAGGTGAAATAGTCCTTCAATGGAATGAGAACTCCCTTGTGTTTAAAACTCAAGGATCTCCCTCTGCAACCATGGAGAGGAAGCAGAAAAAGCTTCTCTCCAAGCAGAGTCAACCAGAGCCCCCACAGTCAAACTCTAAGTTTGGTGTTGGGAGGCCACAACCAAACTCTAAGTTTGGTGTTGAACTCCCATATCCAAACTCTAAATTTGGTGTTGGAGAGTTTCAACAAAGCTCTGCACATCTGTGAGGCTCCATGAGAGCCCACTGTCAAGCTATTGACATTAAAGAAGCGCTTGTTGGGAGGCAACCCAATGTTTATCTAATTCTTATTTTTATTGTTCATGTTTCTTAGGTTCATGATCATGTGGAGTCACAAAAAATAAAAAATTGAAAACGGAATCAAAACAGCAGAAGAAAAATCACACCCTGGAGGAGCATCTGTCTGGCATTCAGCGCCAGAACAGAGCATGGTTCTGGCGCTGAACGCCAAATGGGCAGCTTCTGGCGCTGAACGCCAGAACAGGCATGGTTCTGGCGTTCAACGCCAGAAATGGCACACAAATGGGCGTTGAACGCCCAAATGGCCACACCTGGCGCTGAACGCCCAGAGTTGGGTACAAAGGCATTTTTATATGCCTAATGGGTGCAGGGATGTAATTCCTTGAACACCTCAGGATCTGTGGACCCCACAGGATCCACTCAGGATCTGTGGATCCCACAGGATCCACTCAGGATCTGTGGACCCCACAGGATCCCCACCTACCTCCACTCACTTCTTCTCACCACTCTCTTTCACACAACCCCATAAACACTCTTCCCTAAAAACCCCTCACCAATCACCTCAATCTCTCTTCCCCACTAAACCTTCACCACTCACATCCACCCACTCTTCCCAATAAACCTACCTCATAAACTCCACCTACCTTCAAAATTCAAAACCAATTTCCCACCCAAACCCACCCATATGGCCGAACCTTAACCCCCCCTCCATTCCCTATATAAAGACCTCCATTCTTCACCAAATTCACACAACACAACCCCTCTATACCCTTCTTGGCCGAACCACATCACCCTCTCCCTCTCCTCCATTTCTTCTTCTTCTTCATCTATTCTTTTGTTTATTGCTCGAGGGCGAGCAATATTCTAAGTTTGGTGTGGTAAAAGCATAGCTTTTTTTGTTTTTCCATTACCATTGATGGCACCCAAGACCGAAGAATCCTCTAGAAGAGGGAAAGGGAAGACAAAAGCTTCCACATCCGAGTCATGGGAGATGGAAAGATTCATCTCTAAAGCCCATCAAAACCACTTCTATGATGTTGTGGCCAAGAAGAAGGTGATCCCTGAGGTCCCTTTTAAACTCAAAAGAAATGAGTATCCGGAGATCCGACATGAAATTAAAAGAAGAGGTTGGGAAGTTCTAACAAATCCCATCCAACAAGTCGGCATCCTAATGGTTCAAGAGTTCTATGCCAATGCATGGATCACCAAGAACCATGATCAAAGTAAGAACCCGGATCCAAAGAACTATGTTACAATGGTTCGGGGGAAATACTTAGATTTTAGTCCGGAGAATGTGAGGTTGGCGTTCAACTTGCCATACATGGAAGAGAACGCACGCCCCTACACAAGGAGAGTCAACTTTGATCAAAGGTTGGACCAAGTCCTTATGGACATATGTGTAGAAGGAGCTCAATGGAAGATTGACTCCAAAGGCAAGCCGGTTCAACTAAGAAGATTGGACCTCAAGCCTGTAGCTAGAGGATGGTTGGAGTTTATTCAATGCTCAATCATTCCCACTAGCAATCGGTCTGAAGTCACTATAGACCGGGCCATCATGATCCATAGCATCATGATTGGAGAAGAGGTGGAAATTCATGAGATTATACCTCAAGAACTCTACAAGGTGGCTGACAAGTCCTCCACCATGGCAAGGTTAGCCTTTCCTCACCTCATTTGCCACCTATGCAATTCAGCTGGAATTGACATAGAGGGAGATATCCTCATTAAAGAGGACAAGCCCATCACTAAGAAAAATATGGAGCAAGCAAGAGAGCCCAATCATGGAGCTCAAGAGGCGCAAGAAGCTCATTTCCATGAGATCCTGGAGATGCCTCAAATGCACTTTCCTCCACAAAATTATTGGGAGCAAATCAACACCTCCCTAGGAGAATTGAGTTCCAATATGGGACAACTAAGGGTGGAACATCAAGAGCACTCCATCATGCTTCATGAAATAAGAGAAGATCAAAAAGCAATGAGGGAGGAGCAACAAAGACAAGGAAGAGACATAGAAGAGCTCAAGGACATCATTGGTTCCTCAAGAAGGAAACGCCACCATCACTAAGGTGGATTCATTCCTTGTTCTTGCTTTCTCTGTTTTTCGTTTTCTGTATTATGTGATTATCTATGTTTGTGCCTTCATTACATGATCATTAGTAGTTAGTAACTTTGTCTTAAAGATATGAATGTCCTATGAATCCATCACCTCTCTTAAATGAAAAATGTTTTAATTCAAAAGAACAAGAAGTACATGAGTTTCGAATTTATCCTTGAACTTAGTTTAATTATATTGATGTGGTGACAATGCTTCTTGTTTTCTGAATGTATGCTTGAACAGTGCATATGTCTTTTGAAGTTGTTGTTTAAGAATGTTAAATATGTTGGCTCTTGAAAGAATGATGACTAGGAGACATGTTATTTGATAATCTGAAAAATCATAAAAATGATTCTTGAAGCAAGAAAAAGCAGCAAAGAACAAAGCTTGCAGAAAAAAAAAGAGAAAAAAAAAAAGAAAAAAATAGGCAAAAAAAAAGAAAAAGAAAAAGCAAGCAGAAAAAGCCAATAACACTTAAAACCAAAAGGCAAGGGCAAATAAAAAGGATCCCAAGGCTTTGAGCATCAGTGGATAGGAGGGCCTAAAGGAATAAAATCCTGGTCTAAGCGGCTAAACCAAGCTGTCCCTAACCATGTGCTCGTGGCGTGTAAGTGTCAAGTGAAAACTTGAGACTGAGCGGTTAAAGTCAAGGTCCAAAGCAAAAACAAAGAGTGTGCTTAAGAACCCTGGACACCTCTAATTGGGGACTCTAGCAAAGCTGAGTCACAATCTGAAAAGGTTCACCCAATTATGTGTCTGTGGCATTTATGTATCCGGTGGTAATACTGGAAAACAAAGTGCTTAGGGCCACGGCCAAGACTCATAAAGAAGCTGTGTTCAAGAATCATCATACTGAACTAGGAGAGTCAATAACACTATTCGAAATCTGAAGTTCCTATAGATGCCAATCATTCTGAACCTCAATGGATAAAGTGAGATGCCAAAACTATTCAAGAGGCAAAAAGCTATAAGTCCCGCTCATATGATTGGAGCTATGTTTCATTGATAGTTTGGAATTTATAGTATATTCTCTTCTTTTTATCCTATTTGATTTTCAGTTGCTTGGGGACAAGCAACAATTTAAGTTTGGTGTTGTGATGAGCGGATAATTTATACGCTTTTTGACTTTGTTTTTAGTATGTTTTTAGTAGAATCTAGTTACTTTTAGGGATGTTTTCATTAGTTTTTATGTTAAATTCACATTTCTGGACTTTACTATGAGTTTGTGTGTTTTTCTGTGATTTCAGGTATTTTCTGGCTGAAATTGAGGGACTTGAGCAGAAATCAGATTCAGAGGTTGAAAAAGGACTGCTGATGCTGTTGGATTCTGACCTCCCTGCACTCAAAGTGGATTTTCTGGAGCTACAGAACTCTAAATGGCGCGCTTTTAATTGCGTTGGAAAGTAGACATCCAGGGATTTCCAGCAATATATAATAGTCCATACTTTGGCCAAGAATTGACGACGTAAACTGGCGTTCAACGCCAGCCTTCTGCCCAAATCTGGCGTCCAGCGCCAGAAAAGGATCCAAAACCAGAGTTGAACGCCCAAACTGGCACAGAACTTGGCGTTCAACTCCACAAATGGCCTCTGCACGTGCTACACTCAAGCTCAGCCCAAACACACACCAAGTGGGCCCCGGAAGTGGATTTATGCATCAATTACTTACTCATGTAAACCTAGTGACTAGTTTATTATAAATAGGACTCTTACTATTGTATTAGGCATCCTGGATTGTATTTTGATCCTGTGATCACATTTTAGAGGGCTGGCCATCTCGCCATGCCTGGACCTTCACTTATGTATTTTCATACGGTAGAGTTTCTACACTCCATAGATTAAGGTGTGGAGCTCTGCTGTTCCTCAAAGATTAATGCAAAGTACTACTGTTTTCTATTCAATCCTTCTTATTTCGCTTCTAAGATATCCATTCGCACCCAAGAACGTGATGAAGGTGATGATTATGTGTGACGCTCATCATCCTTCTCCCTTATGAACGCGTGTCTGACAAACACTTTTGTTCTACATGAAATAAGCTAGAATGAGTATCTCTGAGATCTCCTAACCAGAATCTTCGTGGCGTAAGCTAGAATGATGGCGGCATTCAAGAGAATCCGGAAGGTCTAAACCTTGTCTGTGGTATTCCGAGTAGGATTCAATGATTGAATGACTGTGACGAGCTCCTAACTCGCGATTGCAGGGCGTTAGTGACAGACGCAAAAGGATAGTAAATCCTATTCCAGCATGATCGAGAACCGACAGATGAATAGTCGTGCCGTGACAGGGTGCGTGAGCATATTATTCACTGAGAGGATAAGATGAAGCCATTGGCAAGGGTGATGCCTCCAGACGATTAGCCGTGCCGTGACAGGGCATTGGATCATTTTCCCGTGAGATGACCGAAAGTAGCCGTTGACAGTGGTGATGTATCACATAAAGCCAGCCATGGAAAGGAGTAAGACTGATTGGATGAAGATAGCAGGAAAGCAGAGGTTCAGAGGAACGAAAAGCATCTCCATTCGCTTATCTGAAATTCCTACCAAAGATTTACATAAGTATCTCTATCCCTATTTTATTATATAATATTCGAAAACACCATTATCACTTTATATCTGCCTGACTGAGATTTACAAGGTGACCATAGCTTGCTTCATACCAACAATCTCCGTGGGATTCGACCCTTACTCACGTAAGGTATTACTTGGACGACCCAGTGCACTTGCTGGTTAGTTGTATCGAAGTTGTGACAATTATGTATTGAGATCAGCGCACCAAGTTGCTCACGTTGCCAGGGATTGTTTGAGCCTGGACATCACAATTTCGTGCACCAAGTCCTCATTCAATTGAAGGACTAGTTCACCTCTGTTAACATCAATCACAGCTCTTGCTGTGGCTAGGAAGGGTCTTCCAAGGATGATGGATTCATCCTCATCCTTCCCAGTATCTAGGATTATGAAATCAGCAGGGATGTAAAGGCCTTTAACCTTTACTACTATGTCCTCTACTTGTCCATAAGCTTGTTTTCTGGAATTGTCTGCCATCTCTAATGAGATTTTAGCAGCTTGTACCTCAAAGATTCCCAGTTTCTCCATTACAGAGAGTGGCATGAGGTTTATTCCTGACCCAAGATCACATAGAGCCTTTTCAAAGGTCATGGTGCCTATGGTGCAAGGTATTAGGAACTTTCCAGGATCCTGTTTCTTCTGAGGCAATCTCAGTTGATCCAATACATTTAGTTCATTGGTGAACAGGGGAAGTTCATCTCCCCAAGTCTCATTACCAAATAAATTGGCATTTAGCTTCATGATTGCACCAAGGAACTTGGCAACTTGTTCTTTAGTGACATCCTCATTCTCTTCAGAAGAAGAATACTCATCAGAACTTATGAATGGCATAAGGAGGTTCAATGGAATCTCTATGGTCTCTAGATGAGTCTCAGATTCCTTTGGTTCCTCAGAGGAAAACTCCTTATTGATCACTGGACATCCCAAGAGGTCTTCCTCCTTGGGATTCACGTCCTCCCCTTCCTCCTTGGATTCGGCCATGATGGTTATATCAATGGCCTTGCACTTTCCTTTTGGATTTTCTTCTGTATTGCTTGGGAGAGTACTAGGAAGAGTTTCAGTGATCTTCTTACTCAGCTGGCCCACTTGTGCTTCCAAATTTCTAATGGAAGACCTTGTTTCATTCATGAAACTCAGAGTGGCCTTAGATAGATCAGAGACTAAATTGGCTAAGCTAGATGGATTCTGCTCAGAATTCTCTGTCTGTTGCTGAGTGGATGATGGAAAAGGTTTACTATTGTTAAACCTATTTCTTCCACCATTAGTAAAGCCTTGTTGAGGCTTCTGTTGATCCTTCCATGAGAAATTTGGGTGATTTCTCCATGAGGGGTTATAGGTGTTTCCATAAGGTTCACCTATGTAATTCACCTCTACAATTGCAGGGTTCTCAGGATCATAAGCTTCTTCTTCAGAAGATGCCTCTTGAGTACTGTTGGATGCAGCTTGCATTCCATTCAGACTCTGAGAAATCATATTGACTTGCTGAGTCAATATTTTGTTCTGAGCCAATATGGCATTCAGAGTATCAATTTCAAGAACTTCCTTCTTCTGAGGCGTCCCATTACTCACAGGATTCCTCTCAGAAGTGTACATAAACTGGTTATTAGCAACCATGTCAATGAGTTCCTGAGCTTCTGCAGGCATTTTCTTTAGGTGAATGGATCCACCTGCAGAAGTATCCAATGACATCTTAGCTAATTTAGACAGACCATCATAGAATATATCCAGGATAGTCCATTCTGAAAGCATGTCAGAAGGACACTTTTTGGTCAGTTCCTTGTATCTCTCCCAAGCTTCATAGAGGGATTCACCTTCCTTCTGTCTGAAGGTTTGAACATCCACTCTAAGCTTGCTCAGCTTTTGAGGAGGAAAGAACTTGGCTAAGAAAGCCGTGACAAGCTTATCCCAAGAGTTCAGGCTATCTTTGGGTTGAGAGTCCAACCATATTCTAGCTCTGTCTCTCACAGCAAAAGGGAAAAGCATGAGCCTGTAGACTTTAGGATCTACTCCATTAGTCTTAACAGTATCACATATCTACAAGAATTCAGTTAAGAACTGAAAAGGATCTTCAGATGGAAGTCCATGAAACTTGCAGTTTTGTTGCATCAGAGAAACTAATTGAGGTTTAAGCTCAAAGTTGTTTGCTCCAATGGTAGGAATTGAGATGCTTCTTCCATGTAAATTGGAATTAGGTGCAGTAAAGTCACCAAGCATCCTCCTTGCATTATTATTTTCGGCTGCCATCTCCCCTTCCTGTTCGAAAATTCCTGTAAGGTTGTCTCTGGATTGTTGTATTTTAGCTTCTCTTAGTTTCCTCTTCAGAGTCCTTTCAGGTTCAGGATCTGCTTCAACAAGAATGTTCTTGTCCTTGCTCTTGCTCATATGAAAAAGGGGGAACAGAAAAATAATAATAGGGATCCTTTTTACCCAGGTATAGAGGTTCCCCTGTGTGAGTAGAAGAAGAAAAGAATGTAATGTAAAGAAAGGAAGAAGAGAAAATTCGAACACAGATGGAAGAGGGGGTTCGAATTTGGGTGAGATGAAGTGTTAGTAGATGAATAAATAAATAGAAGGAGATGAGAGAGAAGGAGGATTTTCGAAAATAAAATTTTGAAAAGGGGTTAGTGATTTTCGAAAATTAGGAATGAAATCAAATTAAAATTAAAAATTGAAACAATTAGTTAATTAAAAAGAATTTTTGAAAATGAGGGAAGAGATTTTCGAAAATTAGAGAGAGAGAGAGTTAGTTAGGTAGTTTTGAAAAAGATAAGAAACAAACAAAAAGTCAATTAGTTAGTTGAAAAAGATTTGAAAATCAATTTTGAAAGGATAAGAAGATAAGAAGTTGGAAAAGATATTTGAAAATCAAATTTTTGAAAAAGATAAGAATTTTTTTAGAAAAAAGGATATGATAGAAAGATATGATTAGAATTAGTTTTGAAAAAGACTTGATTTTTAAAATCACAATTAATGACTTGATTCACAAGAAATCACAAGATATGATTCTAGAACTTAAAGTTTGAATCTTTCTTAACAAGCAAGTAACAAACTTAAAATTTTTGAATCAAAACATTAATTGTTGATGATATTTTCGAAAATTATGAGATGAAATTAGGAAAAAGATTTTTGAAAAAGATTTTTAAAATTTTCGAAAATAAATAAGAAAAATGAAAAAGATTTGATTTTTGAAAAAGATTTTGAAAAAGATAAGATTTTTAAATTGAAAATTTGATTTGACTTATAAAAACAACTAAGTTTTAAAAAGTTTTGAAAAAGTCAACTCAAATTTTTAAAATTTATGAGTGAAAAAGGGAAAGATATTTTTTTTTTATTTTTTTGAATTTTTAATGATGAAAGAGAAAAACATGAAAATGATGCAATGCATGAAAATTTTGGATCAAAACAATGAATGCATGCAAGAATGCTATGAATGTTAAGATGAACACCAAGAACACTTTGAAGATCATGATGAACATCAAGAACTTATTTTTGAAAATTTTATATGCAAAAAAAAACATACAAGACACCAAACTTAGAAATCTTTCATGTTCAGACACTATGAATGCAAAATGCACCTGAAAAACAAGAAAAGACACAAAACAAGAAAAATATCAAGATCAAACAAGAAGACTTACCAAGAACAACTTGAAGATCATGAAGAACACTATGAATGCATGAATTTTTTGAAAATTTTATGCAAACTTTAAAACATGAAATTGACACCAAACTTAAAATTGACTCAAGACTCAAACAAGAAACATGAAATATTTTTTTGATTTTTATGATTTTCTAATTTTTTTGGTATTTTTCAAAAATTAATTTGAAAAAGAAAAAATAAGGATTCCAAAATTTTTAATATGAATTCCAGGAATCTTGCATTCTTAGTCTAAAGCTTCACTCCAGGAATTAGACATGGCTCACTAGCCAGCCAAGCTTTCAATGAAAACTCCGGTCCAAAATACTAGACATGGCCAATGGCCAGCTAAGCTTTAAGTGACAAATCAAGCATACAGCAGCTGATGGATTAGCAACAACTAGCTTGCTCTTGATAATGTTGGGTTGGAAGCCCCAGTCCAAAAGAATTTAGACATAGCTTTGCAGCCAGCCAGGCTTCACATGCTTCATGAAACTCTAGAATTCATTCTTAAAAATTCTGAAGAACATAATAATTTTTTTTTCGAAAATTTATTTGAAGAAAAACGAAAACAAAGAAAAAAATTTTTGAAAAAGTTTTTGAAAACCAAGTAAAAGTTGAAACAAGAAGAAAATTACCTAATCTGAGCAACAAGATGAACCGTCAGTTGTCCAAACTCGAACAATCCCCAGCAACGGCGCCAAAAACTTGGTGTGCGAAATTGTTACTCAGGTTGTAAAATTTCTTGATCATTCTCTCCCTGGCAATGGCGCCAATAACTGGTGCACAATACCATGGTCCAAACATAACTTCACAACTTCGCACAACTAACCAGCAAGTGCACTGGGTCGTCCAAGTAATAAAACCTTACGTGAGTAAGGGTCGATCCCACGGAGATTGTCGGCTTGAAGCAAGCTATGGTCACCTTGTAAATCTCAGTCAGGCGGATATCAAATAGTTATGGAGTTTTCGAATATTGATAATAAATAAACAGAAAGTAAAGATAGAAATACTTATGTAATTCATTGGTGAAAATTTCAGATAAGCATATAGAGATGCTTTCGTTCCTCTGAACCTCTGCTTTTCTGCTGTCTTCATCCAATCAATCCTACTCCTTTCCATGGCAAGCTTTCTGTAAGGGCATCACCGTTGTTAATGGCTACATCCCATCCTCTCTGTGAAAATGGTCCAAATGCTCTGTCACGGCATGGCTAATCATCTGGAGGTTCTCGATCATACTGGAATAGGATTCACCCTCCTTTTGCGTCTGTCACTACGCCCAGCACTCGCGAGTTTGAAGTTCGTCACAGCCATCCCTTCTCAGATCCTACTCGGAATACCACAGACAAGGTTTAGACTTTCTGGATCTCAGGAATGGACATCCATGGGTTCTAACTTATACCACGAAGATACTAATAACTCAGACTCGGTCCCCTGTATTAGATATCTAAGAGATATTCATTCAAGCTTGTTTGCATGTAGAACGGAAGTGTTTGTCAAGCACGCGTTCATGAGTGAGAATGATGATGAGCGTCACATAATCATCACATTCATCATGTTCTTGGGAACGAATGGATATCTTAGAGGCGGAATAAGTTGAATTGAATAGAAAAACAGTAGTACTTTGCATTAAATCATGAGGAACAGCAGAGCTCCACACCTTAATCTATGGAGTGCAGAAACTCTACCGTTGAAAAATACATAAGTGAATATAGGGTAAGCATGGCCGAGTGGCCAGCCTCCCATGGAGGTCTAGAGATCTAAAAATGATCAAAAGATGTAAATACAATAGTAAAAAGTCCTATTTATACTAGACTAGCTACTAGGGTTTACAGAAGTAAGTAATTGATGCATAAATCCACTTCCGGGGCCCACTTGGTGTGTGCTTGGGCTGAGCTTGAAGTTTACACGTGCAGAGGCTTCTTTTGGAGTTGAACGCCAGTTTGTAACGTGTTTTTGGTGTTCAACTCTGGTTCGTGACGTGTTTCTGGCGTTTAACTCCAGACTGCAGCATAGAACGGGCGTTCAATGCCCTTTTTCGTCATCTAAACTCGGCCAAAGTATGGACTATTATATATTGCTAGAAAACCCTAGATGTCTACTTTCCAACGCAATTGAAAGCGTGCCATTTTGAGTTCTGTAGCTCCAGAAAATCCACTTTGAGTGCAGGGAAGTCAGAATTCAACAGCATCAGCAGTCCTTCTTCTACCTCTGAATCTGATTTTTGCTCAAGTCCCTCAATTTTAGCCAGAAAATACCTGAAATCACAGAAAAACACACAAACTCATTGTAAAATCCAGAAATGTGAATTTAACATAAAAACTAATAAAAACATCCCTAAAAGTAACTAGATTCTACTAAAAACATACTAAAAATAATGCCAAAAAGCGTATAAATTATCCGCTCATCACGAGGCACTTGCACTAAGCATTCTGGAGACTCTTGGAAGCGAAGAACTATCTTGAGACTTGGTATTTGTATTTGTATTTTATTTATGTTTATATATGTATATAGATTCTCCATCTTATTTTTTATGCTTGTCCCTCTTATAGGATGACTTGGAGAAATAGGTTGTTAGTTTTATGAGTTTGGGATATTTTGGGTTATATATATATATATATATATATATATATATATATATACTCTGGTCGGCCTTTGCTTCGCAGGTCGAGTTCGGAGCTTGATATTTGTATTTTGGAATTTTAATCTATGTTTATGGTCTTTTAGCCTTCCTTCCGATCTTGTTTATCCGTCTACGTTTATCTTTCGTGATCGACGTGATTTCTGTTTCGATTTTGCTTAACTTCTTTTTCAAGGCTCCTAGTTATAACTTCTTTCAACTATGTCTATGTACGTATTTTTATTTTTAGAGGTCATAGCTTCTCACCACCCCTGATTTACGTCCTAGGTGTAAAGCTCTGTGTGGTAGGGTGTTACATTATGGTATCAGAGCAGTTCATTTCTGTAGAGCCTGAGCGACAGACTGACTATGTTTCTGGGCATACTCTGGGTGTGTGTACATACTATTTATGATGTTTTCTAGACATATATAGCATAAATGTTCATGAGCATACTTTTGGAGATTCCAAGCACTAGACTTGAGACATTAAGACTGATCACCTTAATATCGATTGTTCGGTGTGGACAAGACCCAAAGGGCGTCTTGTGGACGCGAGTGAGGTAATATGACTAAGTAAACGACTGCTGCTGTGCAAGCTACAGCTGAATGCATGGAACAAACAAGCTAGAAATGGTGATAGATGCAGTATTGGACCTCGAGTGGAGAAAACCAAGGGATTAGAACTCGTGCAGCTTGTAAACCTCGTAAAATTAGCGAATAATTAAGCAATAAATTAAATTTTAAATAAAGGAACTTAGAAATGCAAATTTTATAGTAAAATAGGATAGAGCTAATTAAAATAGAAATTTTGACACTAATTTCAAAGAATTTGGCCTGAGATTGGGCCAAACGGACCGAGCCAGGTCCAAAATGGGCTCAAGCCCAACAAGTCAGCCCAAAACAACTTAAGAAGAAGCATTCTTCTTCCCCTCATTCCGCATAAACACGCTGAACCAATGCAAGGTGAGGGAGAAGAAAGACAAACCCTAACACCATAATTCAAACTACCACAACTTCTCACTCCGAGCTCCGATCACCACACCGTTTACGGCCACGCGTCCGCGGCATCGAGCTTTGCAAAGCCCAATGCACAATTTGGAAAGGAATCTCCAATTTCATTCTCAGCCTCTCTTTCCCCCAATTTTTCAAAAATTGTTAGAGTGGTGTTGAGATTTTGCTTCTTTAATGTGCTAGGACCCAATTAGCTTGAGAAAAATATTCACTCTTGCTTATGTTACGCTTGGGTAAGGTGAGAATTCTAGAACCCTAGCTATTTTTTGATTTGAGTATGTTGGGTATTGAGTTTTTGGGTATATATATGTTATATATGTGTTAGGTGTATATATATGTATGATATGAAGTCTTTGGAGCCTTTGGAAGCTTGAGTTTTGGTGCTAAGTTGCTGAAAAGTGGTGTTGAGGGCTTGCTTTTTGCCTAAGTGGGTTGCCTTGGGTAATACGTGGAAATCGGCCAAGGTATGATTTAGGTTTCTCGTATTTAATATATAATGTCTTGTGAAAACTTAGGCTAGATGACCAATATGATATGTTGGAATGATTAAGTATGTTGAATGTTTAGTATTTATGATATTGATCGATGATATAAGTTAAGCATGTATGTGTTGGTGATCATTGTTATAGTGGAATTATAATGCCATTTGGTGTTTGGATATTGTTTGACAAGTTGATGCTATTGGTTATATATGTATATATGATGGAATGTTGATGATTTTGTTGATGGAAGTGAGAAACTTAGGGTGTGAATTAGGTAAGATTGAAGCATGATTGATTGTGGTATGATGAGTAGCTAGTAGGGCTATATTCGTATGCTATGACATGTTTCTATGCTGAATATATGTATAGGAAGTGGGCATTGAGTTGGTTTTGATGAAAATTGAGGTTTGAGTTTGTTTGTGAAAAATGGATTTTTGGCCAAACTTCAACGAGCCATAACTCGGCTTCTGGATTCCTAAATTATTTCAAATCTATTTTATAGGAAAATTGGGTCCGTGAAGTTTATGCCGTTTGAAGAACGGAAGAAAAATAATTTAAAACGAAAAAGTTATGCGCATCGGAAGTTTGGGATCCAAAATTAAAATTCTGTAGCTTTTCAGACTTGGGATTTTTGCGTACACGAATCTCCTTTACGCGACCATGCATTTCTGTTTGACACGCATACGTCCGCGTAAAGGGGGCTGCGTACGCGAAATGGGTCAAAATGTACACCCACGCGTATGCGTGGCCCACGCATACGCGTGACCTGGGGTTTTTGCGTACGCAAAATTCCTCATACGCGACCAGTCGTTTCTGCCTGGTGCGCATGCGTACGCGAGAAGGGCAATGCATACGCATCCTGGTATAAACGCGCACTCACGCGTACGCGTGACCCCTATTCCAGCAAAAATGTATTTTTATGTCTTAAAGTTCAAATTTCAACCTCTAAACCTCTATTTTCATCCTCTTAACCTTATATCGTAATAATAAGTCTCGTGATAAGTTGAAGCTAGGAAATGGAGGTAACTTAGGAGTGAAGTAAAGTTAGAAAAGTGATGAGTTATATATGGAAATGTGTATTCTTGGAGTGTATATGGTACCATAGCTTAAATGATATGATGATGCAATGATTACAATGAATATGAATGTTTGTTGGCTTGTACACTCAATTTTATCTGAGATACGAGTTTTCCTGGGTAAAGTACCGTGGCTTGCCACCACGTGTTCCAGGTGGAGACTCGATACTCTATTGACCCTATGTCATAAGATGTGACCGGGCACTTATAAATTCCTGAGAAGGTTGACTCCCATTGAGTAAAATTTTATATATGTATGAATTATGAAAAAGCTATGCATAGACTCATGGGGATTGCCTCTGGCATTCCCAGGACCTTATATCTTATGTGCGTGGCACCTTTACCATGCTGAAAACCCCCGGTTCTCTTCCCATACTATGTTGTGGGGAGATTTGATAAACCCTGATTTCGTGATTTATCTTGTGCTTATTTTGGGGGATTTTACCACTTTTTCCCACATTTATTCAATGAATTAGCATGGTTTTGTAATTCTCCCTTGAATTTCGCTTAAGTGTAAAAATATACTTTTTAGGCCTTAAATTGGTCATTTTGATTCACTTTAATTCCATTCAATACCTTGATATGTGTGTTGAGTGATTTCAGATTTATAAGGCAAGTATTGGATAGAAGAAATGAGTAGAAAAGCGTACAAAGGGGAGAATGCATGAAGAAACAAAGATTGGGAATGCATCAAAGGACGAGCACGCGCACAAGGCGTGCATGCGCAAAAGTGGCCTCGCCCATAGATGCACACGCGTACATGCCGCTTCCGCGCGGATGGAGAATTTACCAATCGATGCGCACGCGCACTTGGCGCGCACGCGCCGGTACTCTTACATGGCCCACTTAAAGGCAAAATGCTGGGGGCGATTTCTGAGCTGTCCAGGCCCAAATCCAACTTGTTTCTGAGTGTATTTCATGCAGAATTGAAGTCCAAGCAAAGGGGGAGCAATTAGTTTTAGCCATCATGAGCCTTTAGTTAGTTTTCTAGAGAGAGAAGCTCCCTCTTCTCTCTAGAATTAGGTTAGGATTATCTTAGACTCATGTTCAATTACTCGATTTCATCTTGTTTCTTTTATAATTTCTCATCTCTACATCTTGATTCTCTTAATTGTGATGCTAATTTCTCATTTTGCTCTCTTTTGTGATGATGAACTCATGTTGGATTTGATTTACTTTTAATGAAATTTTGATGTTGATGTTCCTTTTATTGATGAATTGAGTTGTGATCTTACCTTTCTTGCATATAGTAGTTGTTAGACTTTACTATTCTTGCAATTTATGATGTTTACCTTTATTTTACTCCATGTGTTTGATGAAATGTTCTCTTTAACCTTTGAGTGATTTTGTCAACTCTTGGTCTAAGCCAAGGGAATTGGGTAATCTTGAATCATTGGGTATGATGGAATTGGTGATTTGAGAACCCATGGTGATCAATTTGATACCCATTGACGCTAAACCACTACTAAGTTAATTAGTAGGTAGGTTAGGACTTAAGGGTTGATGTGATCAAACCTATTTGACGTACTTCAAGCATAGGAGTAAATGTTACGTACTTAAAGCTTTTGAGAAGTAGACTTAATAGGTTGGCCTCTCATAATTATCAATATTCAGTTTGTTGACAAGGATGGTGATCTCAATTACCAAGTCTTAGCCAAGAGTTCTCTATTTTTCTTTCTTTACTCACTTGCTTTCTTGCCATCTCATGATCCAAAACCCCCCTCTTTACCCCTTCATAGCCAATAACTAAGCACTACATTGTTTCCTAGGGAGACGACCCGGAGTCCAAATACTCCGGTTAATTCTTATTGGGGTTTGTACTTGTGACAAAACCATATTTTTGCATGTGAGGATTCTTTGTTGGTTTAGAACTATACTTGCAACGAGAATTCATTCAATTGAGGAAATTCTATATCAACAAAAGTTCACACATCAAAAATGGCGCCATTGCCGGGGAAAACACAATGGTGCTATGTTATTGGCTATTGTACATATTGTGAATAGCTTGAATTTTGGTTTGTTTGCTAGTTTTTGCTAGTTTAAGATTTTATCTTCTTTGTTTCTTATTAATCTTTGTTTTTATTTTCTCTTTCACTATGAATTCTCATCCTTTAGGCTATGAGTGTAGTTCAAACTATGTTGTAGGAAATGGAAGCTCCAATGAGGATATACATCAAGGATTTGGAAATCAAAAATAGGAGGAACCTCAAGCTTATGAACAACCTTCATGGTAACAACCTCCTACGAACTCTTATGGGTATAATCCTGATCTTAATGTGTATCAATCCAATGTGTGTGATGATCCTTATTGTGGTTGTCAATCACAATCATTATATGCATGTGCTTCCATTCCTCAATATAGCCATACACCATACTCACAAGTCTCACACCACCATTCAACTCCACATGACCATAACTCATACACACCATACCAACCACCATATGAACCACATATAGAACCACCACCATCCCAATACCAATACTCCCAAGAACCACAAATTCCACATACACAACCTCAAGAATTCCACCAATATGAACCACCTTCCAATTACAATAATCTTCCCTCAACCAATGAACTCTCTCTGTCACCACCACCTCCCGACGAAGCCTTCATATTAGAATTAAGAGACCTTGAATCTCGCATCTTAAGGCGACAAGAGGAGGATGAAACTCAATTTAAGGAGCTAAGAGCAAGGATAGCTAGCATGGTAGAAGCCGTGAATCACCTAACATCCCATCTAAGCTCATGCACCCTAAGTACCCCCATTGTTGAATATGGAGAAACAATCAAGGAGCTTAGTGAGGAAATGAACTTGAGGCTCCATGGTGAGGAAGAAGAGTTGAAGCAAGAAGAACAACAAGATGAGAAGGTGGAGATTAGCGAACAAAAGGAAGTAGTGGATGGATGTTTGGGATATGTTGAGCACATAACGGATGTTGAAGAGGAGAGTAAAGTTGCGAAAGTAAACGGAGAGTTGAAGGAAATTGATCAAGAAGTTGATTCCATCACTAGTGATTTTTTGCCCACATTGACCAATTCCCTTGACAATCTTGTTAAGCCTTCTCCCAATGGACTAGAAAGCGAGCTTGAGGAGGATGCGCCACCTCCAAAACCCATTGTAAGTAAAGAATTGGAAGAAGTGTTCCAAGCAACAAGCCCTCCTATCTATGATGATTCCGCATCAACATATGATCCTTTCGAGTTTGAAGAGTCCTTCCCCAAAATGCTTATATTTGATGAGGAGGTGGACTTCACTAGACCTCCTATCTATGATGAGAGTGATGCGAGCGGAAATTGGCGAGTTAAGAATGATTATAAAATATGCGTTGCAAGTATAATTCTCAACCAACCAGAAATCCACTATCAATTTAGAAGGGTATCACAGAAATTAAAATTAAAATACTGGGAGTATGGATCCCAGGTCATCTCTCAACGAGTTGCAGAAAAGTGTGCTATTTTATTAATCAGATGTTTTCAAAAAAGGTTGAGTTGAATGGCAGAAAATTAAATTAGAGAATTTATATAAATTTAAATAAAAGCCTTGACTGGGAGTTGACTAGCTGGAAGCCCTATTCTTGTTGGAGTACTCTCAAGATTAATTGACAATTGAGGGTTATTATGTTTAGTTGTCCCTTACTAAGTAAGGAAAAGTCAAACGAGTTGGAATGTTGTATCTATCCATAAGTTCCAATCCGCTCTTGGGAGGATTGGTGTTAATGACTAGAGAGCAATCCAACAATAAACCAATTACAATCTTTCTCTTGAGCATCCCAACTCAAGGATTCCTTTCAATCAACTCCCCATCAAGTTAGGGAACTACTCGCTCATTGTAAATGTAAAATTCATAACATAAGAAAGGGAATTAAAGAAAGACATGATAAATAATGATCAAAAGATTAATTAAAAATAAAAGTGATTCTTGTATTAATAAATGCTAAAATAATCCGATAGTAAAATTAAGTAAATTAAGGAATATGGAAGAATAAGAGACAAGTAAAGAGAACGAACTAGAATGTCGAAGTCTTGATGAGGCAATAACTCTTCTCAATATCCCAATGCAAAAACAATGAAAATAACAAATCCTAAAAACTATGAATGTGTAGAGAGAAAACATAGAGGAGAGGAAAACTAGATCTGAAAAACTAAAACTATGCGGAATGAATGTTGTTTTGGTTTCTGCATGTGCTCTGGCTCTAGTCTGCTTTTCTGGGCCGAAAACTGGGTCAAAATCAGGCCCGAAATCGCCCCCAGCGATTCTGTAGATTATGCAGATCGCGCATGTCACGCGGACGCGTCATTCATGCGGACGCGTCATTCGGCATTTCGCTTTGCCACGTGGGCGCGTCATCCACGCTTCCGCATCACTTGTGCAATTTCCAATTCGCACAGCCGCGTCATCCATGCGGCCGCGTGAAGAACTGAAGATTGATGGTTTAGAGGTTATAGTAAACTCTCGTTGTAAGTATAGTTACTGGTGCACGAAATTGTGATGTCCAGGCTCAAACTATTCCTGGCACGTGAGCAACTTGGTACGCGTAATCGTGATTACACATTCATAATTTGTCACAACTTCGATACAACTAACCAGCAAGTGCACTGGGTGGTCCAAGTAATACCTTACGTGAGTAAGGGTCGAATCCCACGGAGATTGTTGGTATGAAGCAAGCTATGGTCACCTTGCAAATCTCAGTCAGGCGGATATAAAGTGATAATGGTGTTTTCGAATATTATATAATAAAATAGGGATAGAGATACTTATGTAAATCATTGGTAGGAATTTCAGATAAGCGAATGGAGATGCTTTTCGTTCCTCTGAACCTCTGCTTTCCTGCTATCTTCATCCAATCAGTCTTACTCCTTTCCATGGCTGGCTTTATGCAAGGGCATCACCGTTGTCAGTGGCTACATCCCCTCCTCTCAGTGAATAATATGCTCACGCACCCTGTCACGGCACGACTATTCATCTGTCGGTTCTCGATCATGCTGGAATAGGATTCACCCTCCTTTTGCGTCTATCACTAACGCCCAACAATCGCGAGTTTGAAGCTCGTCACAGTCATTCAATCATTGAATCCTACTCGGAATACCACAGACAAGGTTTAGACTTTCCGGATTCTCTTGAATGCCGCCATCATTCTAGCGTACGCCACGAAGATTCTGATTAAGAGATCTAAGAGATATTCATTCTAGCTTATTTCATGTAGAACGGAAGTGTTTGTTAGGCACGTGTTCATAGGGGAGATGGTGATGAGCGTCACACATAATCATCACCTTCATCACATTCTTGGGTGCGAATGGATATCTTAGAAGCGAAATAAGATGAATTGAATAGAAAACAGTAGTACTTGCATTAATCTTTGAGGAACAGCAGAGCTCCACACCTTAATCTATGGAGTGTAGAAACTCTACCGTTGAAAATACATAAGTGAAAGGTCCAGGCATGGCCGAGATGGCCAGCCCCCTAAAACATGATCAATAGTCTCCTAAGATGAATAATGAATTAAAACTGAGACCAAAGATGGTCAAAAAGACTAGTAAAAGGTCCTATTTATAATAAACTAGTCACTAGAGTTTACATGAGTAAGTAATTGATGCATAAATCCACTTCCTGGGCCCACTTGGTGTATGTTTGGGCTGAGCCTGAGTGTTGCACGTGCAGAGGCCATATGTGGAGTTGAACGCCAGTTTCTGTGCCAATTTGGGCGTTCAACTCTGGTTTTGGATCCTTTTCTGGCGCTGGACGCCAGATTTGGGCAGAAGGCTGGCGTTGAACGCCAGTTTACGTCGTCAATTATTGGCCAAAGTATGGACTATTATATATTTCTGGAAAGCCCTGGATGTCTACTTTCCAACGCAATTGGAAGAGCGCCATTTCGAGTTCTGTAGCTCCAGAAAATCCACTTTGAGTGCAGGGAGGTCAGAATCCAACAGCATCAGCAGTCCTTTTTCAACCTCTGAATCTGATTTCTGCTCAAGTCCCTCAATTTCAGCCAGAAAATACCTGAAATCACAGAAAAACACACAAACTCATAGTAAAGTCCAGAAATGTGAATTTAACATAAAAACTAATGAAAACATCCCTAAAAAGTAACTAGATCCTACTAAAAACATACTAAAAATAATGCCAAAAAGCGTATAAATTATCCGCTCATCACAACACCAAACTTAAATTGTTGCTTGTCCCCAAGCAACTAAAAATCAAATAGGATAAAAAGAAGAGAATATACTATAAATTCCAAACTATCAATGAAACATAGCTCCAATCAAATGAGCGAGACTTATAGCTTTTTGCCTCTTGAATAGTCTTGGCATCTCACTTTATCCATTGAGGTTCAGAATGATTGGCATCTATAGGAACTTCAGATTTCGAATAGTGTTATTGACTCTCCTAGTTCAGTATGATGGTTCTTGAACACAACTTCTTTATGAGTCCTGGCCGTGGCCCTAAGCACTTTGTTTTCCAGTATTACCACCGGATACATAAATGCCACAGACACATAATTGGGTGAACCTTTTCAGATTGTGACTCAGCTTTGCTAAAGTCCCCAATTAGAGGTGTCCAGGGTTCTTAAGCACACTCTTTTTTTTTGCTTTGGACCTTGACTTTAACCGCTCAGTCTCAAGTTTTCACTTGACACCTACACGCCACAAGCACATGGTTAGGGACAGCTTGGTTTAGCTGCTTAGACCAGGATTTTATTCCTTTAGGCCCTCCTATCCATTGATGCTCAAAGCCTTGGGATCCTTTTTATTTGCCCTTGCCTTTTGGTTTTAAGGGTTATTGGCTTTTTCTGCTTGCTTTTTCTTTTTCTTTCTATTTTTTTTTCGCCTATTTTTTCTCTTTCTCTTTTTTTTTTTTCTGCAAGCTTTGTTTTTTTGCTGCTTTTTCTTGCTTCAAGAATCATTTTTATGATTTTTCAGATTATCAAATAACATGTCTCCTAGTCATCATTCTTTCGAGAGCCAACATATTTAACATTCTTAAACAACAACTTCAAAAGACATATGCACTGTTCAAGCATACATTCAGAAAACAAGAAGCATTGTCACCACATCAATATAATTAAGCTAAGTTCAAGGATAAATTCGAAACTCATGTACTTCTTGTTCTTTTGAATTAAAACATTTTTCATTTAAGAGAGGTGATGGATTCATAGGACATTTATATCTTTAAGACAAAGTTACTAACTACTAATGATCATGTAGTGAAGACACAAACATAGATAGGCACATAACATAGAAAACGAAAAACAGAGGAAATAAGAACAAGGAATGAATCCACCTTAGTGATGGTGGCGTTTCTTTCTTGAGGAACCAATGATGTCCTTGAGCTCTTCTATGTCTCTTCCTTGTCTTTGTTGCTCCTCCCTCATTGCTTTTTGATCTTCTCTTATTTCATGAAGCATGATGGAGTGCTCTTGATGTTCCACCCTTAGTTGTCCCATATTGGAACTTAATTCTTCTAGGGAGGTGTTGATGTGCTCCCAATAGTTTTGTGGAGGAAAGTGCATTTGAGGCATTTCCGGAATCTCATGGTGATGAGCTTCATACGCCTCTTGAGCTCCATGAGTGGGCTCTCTTGCTTGCTCCATCTTTTTCTTAGTGATGGGCTTGTCCTCTTTGATGAGGATATCTCCCTCTATGTCAATTCCAGCTGAATTGCATAGGTGGCAAATGAGGTGAGGAAAGGCTAACCTTGCCATGGTGGAGGACTTGTCAGCCACCTTGTAGAGTTCTTGAGGTATAATCTCATGAACTTCCACCTCTTCTCCAATCATGATGCTATGGATCATGATGGCCCGGTTTATAGTAACTTCAGACCGGTTGCTAGTGGGAATGATTGAGCATTGAATGAACTCCATCCATCCTCTAGCTATAGGCTTGAGGTCCAATCTTCTTAGTTGAACTGGCTTGCCTTTGGAGTCAATCTTCCATTGAGCTCCTTCTACACATATGTCCATAAGGACTTGGTCCAACCTTTGATCAAAGTTGACTCTCCTTGTGTAGGGGTGTGCGTTCTCTTCCATGTATGGCAAGTTGAACGCCAACCTCACATTCTCCGGACTAAAATCTAAGTATTTCCCCCGAACCATTGTAACATAGTTCTTTGGATCCGGGTTCTTACTTTGATCATGATTCTTGGTGATCCATGCATTGGCATAGAACTTTTGAACCATTAGGATGCCGACTTGTTGGATGGGATTTGTTAGAACTTCCCAACCTCTTCTTTGAATTTCATGTCGGATCTCCGGATACTCATTTCTTTTGAGTTTAAAAGGGACCTCAGGGATCACCTTCTTCTTGGCCACAACATCATAGAAGTGGTCTCGATGGGCTTTGGAGATGAACCTTTCCATCTCCCATGACTCGGATGTGGAAGCTTTTGTCTTCCCTTTCCCTCTTCTAGAGGATTCTCCGGCCTTAGGTGCCATCAATGGTAATGGAAAAACAAAAAAGCTATGCTTTTACCACACCAAACTTAGAATATTGCTCGCCCTCGAGCAATAAACAAAAGAATAGAAGAAGAAGAAGAAGAAATATGGAGAGGGAGAGGGAGATGTGGTTTCGGCCAAGAGGAGTATAGAGGGGTTGTGTTGTGTGAATTTGATGAAGAATGGAGGGCTTTATATAGGGAAGGGAGGGGGGGTTAAGGTTCGGCCATATGGGTGGGTTTGGGTGGGAAATTGGTTTTGAATTTTGAAGGTAGGTGGAGTTTATGAGGTAGGTTTATGGGGAAGAGTGGATGGATGTGAGTGGTGAAGAGATGATGGGGAAGAGAGTTTGAGGTGATTGGTGAAGGGTTTTTGGGGAAGAGTGTTTATGGGGTTGTGTGAAAGAGAGTGGTGAGAAGAAGTGAGTGGAGGTAGGTGGGGATCCTGTGGGGTCCACAGATCCTGAGTGGATCCTGTGGGGTCCACAGATCCTGAGTGGATCCTGTGGGGTTCACAGATCCTGAGGTGTTCAAGGATTTACATCCCTGCACCCATTAGGCATGTAAAAATGCCTTTGTACCCAACTCTGGGCGTTCAGCGCCAGGTTGGTGGCCATTTTGGGCGTTCAACGCCCATTTGTGTGCCATTTCTGGCGTTGAACGCCAGAACCATGCCTGTTCTGGCGTTCAGCGCCCAGAAGCTGCCCATTTTGGGCGTTCAGCGCCAGCACCATGCTCTGTTCTGGCGCTGAACACCAGACAGATGCTCCTCCAGGGTGTGATTTTTCTTCTGCTGTTTTTGATTCCGTTTTCAATTTTTATATTTATTTTGTGACTCCACATGATCATGAACCTACAAAGACTTATAACTAAGGAAAATATAGTTAGATAAATAAAAATTGGGTTGCCTCCCAACAAGCGCTTCTTTAGTGTCAATAGCTTGACAGTGGGCTCTCGTGGAGCCTCACAGATGTGCAGAGCTTTGTTGAGACTCTCCAACACCAAACTCAGAGTTTGGATATGGGAGTTCAACACCAAACTTAGAGTTTGGTTGAGGCCTCCCAACACCAAACTTAGAGTTTGACTGTGGGGGCTTGGGTTGACTCTACTTTGAGAGAAGCTTTTCATGCTTCCTCTCCATGGTTGCAGAGGGAGATCCTTGAGTTTTAAACACAAGGGAGTCCTCATTCCATTGAAGGACTAGTTCACCTCTGTCAACATCAATCACAGCTCTTGCTGTGGCCAGGAAAGGTCTTCCTAGGATGATGGATTCATCCTCTTCCTTTCCAGTATCCAGGACTATGAAATCAGCAGGGATGTAAAGGCCCTCAACCTTTACTAACACGTCCTCTACTTGTCCATAAGCCTGTCTTCTTGAGCTGTCTGCCATCTCTAGTGAGATTTTAGCAGCTTGCACCCCATAGATTCCCAGTTTCTCTATTACAGAGAGGGGCATGAGGTTTATTCCTGAACCAAGGTCACACAGAGCCTTAAAGATCATGGTGCCTATGGTACAGGGTATTATGAACTTTCCAGGATCCTGTCTCTTCTGAGGCAATGTCAGTTGATCCAGATCACTTAGTTCATTGATGAATAAGGGAGGTTCAACTTCCCAAGCATCAATGCCAAACAATTTGGCATTCAGCTTCATGATTGCACCAAGAAACTTGGCAGTTTGCTCTTCAGTGACATCCTCATTCTCTTCAGAAGAGGAATACTCATCAGAGCTCATGAAGGGCATAAGGAGGTTCAATGGAATCTTTATGGTCTCTAGATGAGTCTCAGATTCCTTTGGTTCCTCAGAGGGAAGCTCCTTATTGATCACTGGACGTCCCTGGAGGTATTCCTCCTTAGGATTCACGTCCTCTCCTCTCCTCTCAGGTTCGGCCATGGCGCTTATGTCAATGGCCTTGCACTCTCCTTTTGGGTTCTCTTCCGTATTGCTTGGGAGAGTACTAGGAGGGATTTCAGTGATCCTTTTACTCAGCTGGCCCACTTGAGCTTCCAAATTTCTAATGGAAGACCTTGTTTCATTCATGAAACTTACAGTGGCCTTAGATAGATCAGAGACTAGATTTGCTAAATTAGAAGCATTTTGTTCAGAGTTCTCTGTCTGTTGCTGAGTTGATGATGGAAAAGGCTTGCTATTGCTAAACCTGTTTCTTCCACCATTATTAAAGCCTTGTTGAGGCTTTTGATCCTTCCATGAGAAATTTGGATGATTTCTCCATGTTGAGTTATAGGTGTTTCCATAAGGTTCACCTAAGTAATTTACCTCTGCTATTGCAGGGTTCTCAGGATCATAAGCTTCTTCTTCAGAAGAAGCCTCTTGAGTACTGTTGGATGCAGCTTGCATTCCATGCAGACTCTGAAAGATCATATTGACTTGCTGAGTCAATATTTTATTCTGAGCCAATATGGCATTCAGAGTGTCAACTTCAAGAACTCCCTTCTTCATAGGCGTCCCATTGCTTACAGGATTCCTTTCAGAAGTGTACATGAACTGGTTATTAGCAACCATGTCAATGAGTTCTTGAGCTTCTGCAGGCGTTTTCTTTAGGTGAATGGATCCACCTGCAGAGGTATCCAATGACCTCTTAGATAACTCAGACAGACCATCATAGAATATATCCAAGATGGTCCATTCTGAAAGCATGTCAGAAGGACACTTTTTGGTCAACTGTTTGTATCTTTCCCAAGCTTCATAGAGGGATTCACCTTCTTTCTGTCTGAAGGTTTGAACATCAGCTCTAAGCTTGCTCAGCTTTTGAGGAGGAAAGTACTTGGCTAAGAAAGCCGTGACCAGCTTATCCCAAGAGTTCAGGCTGTCTTTGGGTTGAGAATCCAACCATAATCTAGCTCTGTCTCTTACAGCAAAAGGGAAAAGCATGAGCCTGTAGACTTTAGGATCTACTCCATTAGTCTTAACAGTATCACATATCTGCAAGAATTCAGTTAAGAACTGAAAAGGATCTTCAGATGGAAGTCCATGAAACTTGCAGTTCTGCTGCATTAGAGAAACTAATTGAGGTTTCAGCTCAAAGTTGTTTGCTCCAATGGCAGGAATGGAGATGCTTCTTCCATATAAATTGGAATTAGGTGCAGTAAAGTCACCAAGCATCTTCCTTACATTATCATTATTTTCGGCTGCCATCTCCTCTGCCTGTTCGAAAATTTCTGAAAGGTTATCTCTGAATTGTTGTATTTTAGCTTCTCTTAATTTTCTCTTCAGAGTCCTTTCAGGTTCTGGATCTGCTTCCACAATAATGTTCTTGTCCTTGCTCCTGCTCATATGACAAAGAAGAAGGCACAGAAAAATAATAATAATAATAATAGAGATCCTTTATACCACAGTATAGGGATCCCTTTGTGAGTGGAAGAAAAGAGGGGGAGACAAAGAATGTGATGTAAAGGAAGAAACACAACTGTACCGATGGAAGAGATGTGATATGAGATGTTAGGATATGAATGAATAAATAGAATAGGATGGGGGAGGTATAATTTTCGAAAATTATTTTGAAAAAGAGTTAGTGATTTTTGAAAAATGGTTTTTGAAAAATGTTAGAAATTTTCGAAAAATTTTTAAAATTTAAAAATAAAAATAATTAGTTAATAAAAAAGAAATTTTTGAAAAAGAGGGGAGATATTTTCGAAAATTAGAGAGAGAGAGAGTTAGTTAGTTAGGTAGTTTTGAAAAAGTTAAGAAACAAACAAAAAGTTAGTTAGTTAGTTGAAACAAATTTTGAAAAGATAGGAAGTTAGGAGGTTAGGAAAGATATTTTGAAATCAAATTTTTGAAAAAGATAAGATAAGAAGATATTTTAGAAACTAATTTTGAAAAAGATTTGATTTTTAAAATCTCAATTAATGACTTGATTCATAAGAAATCACAAGATATGATTCTAGAACTTAAAGTTTGAATCTTTCTTAACAAGCAAGTAACAAACTTCAAATTTTTGAATCAAAACATTAATTGATTATGTTATTTTCGAAAATTTGGTATAAAAATAAGAAAAAGATTTTTGAAAAATATTTTTGGAATTTTCGAAAATAACTAAGAATTTTGAAAAAGATTTGATTTTTGAAAAAGATTTTGAAAAAGATAAGATTTTCAAATTAAAAATTTGATTTGACTCATAAGAAACAACTTGATTTTAAAAATTTTTGAAAAAATCAATCCAAATTTTCGAATTTGATGAGAGAAAAAGGGAAAGATATTTTTTTTTTATTTTTGAAATTTTTATGAAAAACATGAAAATTATGCAATGCATGAAATTTTTAGATCAAAACAATGAATGCATGCATGAATGATATGAATGTCAAGATGAACACCAAGAACACTATGAATGTCAAGATGAACATCAAGAACATAATTTTGAAAAATTTTTAATGCAAAGAAAACATGCAATACACCAAACTTAGAATTCTTTAATGCTTACGCACTAAGAATTCAAGAATGCATATGATAAACATGAAAAGACACAAAACAAAAAATCATCAAGATCAAACAAGAAGACTTACCAAGAACAACTTGAAGATCATGAAGAACACTATGAATGCATGATATTTTCGAAAAATGCAAGATGCATATGCAATTGACACCAAACTTATGATATGACTCAAGACTCAAACAAGAAACACAAAAATATTTTTGATTTTTATGATTTTCTAATTTTTTTGGTATTTTTCGAAAATTATATGAAAAAGAAAAAGTAAGGATTCCAAAATTTTTAACATGAATTCCAGGAATCTTGCATTCTTAGTCTAAAGCTTCAGTCCAGGAATTAGACATGGCTCACTAGCCAACCAAGCTTTCAAAGAAAGCTCCAATCCAAAACACTAGACATGGCCAATGGCCAGCCAAGCTTCAGCATATAACACCAGAGTATATTGCTCTTGATAACAAATTGCAAGCCTCAGTCCAAATAAATTTAGACATGGCTTTACAGCCAGTCAGGCTTTACATGCTTCATGAAACACTAGAATTCATTCTTAAAAATTTTGAATAAAAATATATTTTTTTTGAAAACATTTTTTTTCGAAAACAGGTGAGAAAATTTTGAAATATTTTTGAAAAATTTTTGAAAAGAAAACAAAAAGAAAATTACCTAATCTGAGCAACAAGATGAACCGTCAGTTGTCCAAACTCGAACAATCCCCGGCAACGGCGCCAAAAACTTGGTACTGTTGCCGGATCCAAACTTGGCACTGATGTTACTGGACCAAAAGCTTGCCGAAAACTCAAACAATCCCCGGCAACGGCGCCAAAAACTTGGTGCACGAAATTGTGATGTCCAGGCTCAAACTATTCCTGGCACGTGAGCAACTTGGTACGCGTAATCGTGATTACACATTCATAATTTGTCACAACTTCGATACAACTAACCAGCAAGTGCACTGGGTCGTCCAAGTAATACCTTACGTGAGTAAGGGTCGAATCCCACGGAGATTGTTGGTATGAAGCAAGCTATGGTCACCTTGCAAATCTCAGTCAGGCGGATATAAAGTGATAATGGTGTTTTCGAATATTATATAATAAAATAGGGATAGAGATACTTATGTAAATCATTGGTAGGAATTTCAGATAAGCGAATGGAGATGCTTTTCGTTCCTCTGAACCTCTGCTTTCCTGCTATCTTCATCCAATCAGTCTTACTCCTTTCCATGGCTGGCTTTATGCAAGGGAATCACCGTTGTCAGTGGCTACATCCCCTCCTCTCAGTGAATAATATGCTCACGCACCCTGTCACGGCACGGCTATTCATCTGTCGGTTCTCGATCATGCTGGAATAGGATTCACCATCCTTTTGCGTCTATCACTAACGCCCAACAATCGCGAGTTTGAAGCTCGTCACAGTCATTCAATCATTGAATCCTACTCGGAATACCACAGACAAGGTTTAGACTTTCCGGATTCTCTTGAATGCCGCCATCATTCTAGCGTACGCCACGAAGATTCTGATTAAGAGATCTAAGAGATATTCATTCTAGCTTATTTCATGTAGAACGGAAGTGTTTGTCAGGCACGTGTTCATAGGGGAGATGGTGATGAGCGTCACACATAATCATCACCTTCATCACATTCTTGGGTGCGAATGGATATCTTAGAAGCGAAATAAGATGAATTGAATAGAAAACAGTAGTACTTGCATTAATCTTTGAGGAACAGCAGAGCTCCACACCTTAATCTATGGAGTGTAGAAACTCTATCGTTGAAAATACATAAGTGAAAGGTCCAGGCATGGCCGAGATGGCCAGCCCCCTAAAACATGATCAATAGTCTCCTAAGATGAATAATGAATTAAAACTGAGACCAAAGATGGTCAAAAAGACTAGTAAAAGGTCCTATTTATAATAAACTAGTCACTAGGGTTTACATGAGTAAGTAATTGATGCATAAATCCACTTCCTGGGCCCACTTGGTGTATGTTTGGGCTGAGCCTGAGTGTTGCACGTGCAGAGGCCATTTGTGGAGTTGAACGCCAGTTTCTGTGCCAGTTTGGGCGTTCAACTCTGGTTTTGGATCCTTTTCTGGCGCTGGACGCCAGATTTGGGCAGAAGGCTGGCGTTGAACGCCAGTTTACGTCGTCAATTCTTGGCCAAAGTATGAACTATTATATATTGCTGGAAAGCCCTGGATGTCTACTTTCCAACGCAATTGGAAGCGCGCCATTTCGAGTTCTGTAGCTCCAGAAAATCCACTTTGAGTGCAGGGAGGTCAGAATCCAACAGCATCAGCAGTCCTTTTTCAACCTCTGAATCTGATTTCTGCTCAAGTCCCTCAATTTCAGCCAGAAAATACCTGAAATCACAGAAAAACACACAAACTCATAGTAAAGTCCAGAAATGTGAATTTAACATAAAAACTAATGAAAACATCCCTAAAAGTAACTAGATCCTACTAAAAACATACTAAAAATAATGCCAAAAAGCGTATAAATTATCCGCTCATCAGTTACTAAACCAAGCAATCAACCTTTCTTACAAAATTTTTGGTTGTCACAAGTAACAAGCCCCTTAAAAATTGATAACTGAAGTATTCAAACCTCGGGTCGTCTTCTCAAGGAACTGCAGGGAAGTATGTTCTTATTATTGGTTATGGAGATTGTAAATTTGGGGTTTCAAGAATGAGGAACGAGTAATTTAATGACAAGTAAATTAAATGGCAATTAAAATAAATAAATAACTGTAAGGCAAACTTTTGGCAAGGTATGAGAAATTAGAGGTCCTATCCTAGCTATCCTTATCAATGATGATGATGGTTGGATCTTAATTCCACTTTATTAACCTTTACTAAGATAAAGGAAGGTCAAGGGATTAATTGGTTTGATCTTCGAATTCTATTTATTTCCTAAGAAAGATTGGGATTATGGAAGTTCAATTCAATTAACAAAGATAACAATTATCAATCACGTTTGAGTTTGATAACTCCTGAGTTACTGATTTCTTAACCAAGACCAAAAGGAGAAAAATAAATCTACTTGGAATAAAAATGTCTTCAGAGTAAAAGCAACAATAGCATAAATAAGAGAAATCAATATTAAACTGAAATACCTCAAATAACATTAATAAAAGAGTAATCTGTAACATGAAAGGATTCATAAAGTAGCTTGCAAAAGTAAATAAAAGGAATATTGAACCTGATCAAAAGAGATAATCCTGAAAGCGAATAAAAATCCTAAATCTAAATCCTAATCCTAAAGAGAGAGGAGAGAGCCTCTCTCAAAACTAAATCTAAATCATGGAAAGTAAAAATTGGCGAGCTCTCTCTGAATGGATGCACTCCCTCACTTCATAACCTCTGGTCTATGCCTTCTGGACTTGGATTTGGGCCAAAAAGGGCTTCAGAATTCGCTATGAGCATTTTCTGCAATTTCTGGTGCGTGGCCTCTGTCACGCGTCCGCGTGGGTCACGCGGTCGTGTCGTTTGGAGCTTTTCCTTGCCACGCGGTCGCGTCGGTCATGCGTCCGCATCATATGTGTTCTGCTTAAGGCACGCGGTCGCGTCAGTCATGCGGCTGCGTCGCTGTTGATTCGCGCTTGGCATGCGTCCGCGTTGCCCATGCGATCGCGTGGATGCCAGTTTCTTCAGAAACTCCGTTTTGCGCTTTCCTTCCATTTTTGTATGTTTTCTTTTCATCCTTTGAGTCATTCCTGCCTTAGAAGATCTGAAACTACTCAACACACTAATCACGACATCGAATGGAAATAAAGGTAATTAAAATAATTAATTTAAAAGCATAGGAAACATATTTTTCACATACATCACATAATAATGAAGGAAAAGTAAAACCATGCAATTAATATGAATAAGTGGGTGAAGGATTGAATAAATCACTCAAATTAAGCACAAAATATATCATAAAATATGGGTTTATCAACCTCCCCACACTTAAACAATGGCATGTCGTCATGCTAAATCCAAGGTAAAGAGTAAGGTAAGATTAAAGTGGTGGAATGTTATGCAATGCAACCTATTCTAAATGCGACTACCTAAATGAGTCATGCAATTCTAATTTATTCACTCATATATAAAGCTTACATGTACTTAAATTAATTCACATTCTCAAGGAATCATATATATACGTAGCCAACCCTTAAATAATAAAGCACCTTTGCAAATGAGATGGGAAAGAAAAATATTTTACAAACTTGCAAAACAATTAGTAAATCAAGCATAGATATATGTTGATGAGTTATTGAACCCTCACTGGATTTTGTGTTTACTCTCTAGTCACTCAGTGTTTATTGGGTTAATCACTCTATTCTTCTTTTTATTCCTACTTTCTATAACTTTGTTCTTCATCTAACCAATCAACAATTATAGAATATAGTCATACCAAAAATCATGAGGTCTTTAATTAAGGTTATAATGGGGCCAAGGTAAAGGTAAGGATATATGTATAAGGCTAAGTGAGCTAATAAGTGAATCCTCAATTAGACTAAGATCTCACCTAACATACATACTTAGTAAAACAAAACTACTTTACCTGTTTTCCCATCTTTTCACTTTTGATGTTACATGCTCATGTCTTGATCTTTATTTTTATCCCATGTGCATTATTTTTATTTTGCATTTTGGGGAATTCTTTTGTATCCCCTTTATTTAATTGCTGAAAATTAAAATATTATAATAAATATATATATATATATATATATTTTAATGCACATGCCAATTTAATTATTTTAATCTCACATGAGCATGTTTCCCAAAAATTTTATTTTGATTAATTTTATTTCTTTCAACTTCCTACCCTTTTTTTATCATCTATGTTCCCAATAGGTTTCCCTACACTTAAACAATAAACAATTTCTATCTTAAGCTAACCAAGGATTCAACTTGGGATTTTTTTTTATTTTGTTTTTCTGCTTAAGGCTAGTAATGTGGTTATTAAAAAAAGGGGGGGGATTTAAAGGCTCAAGGGGGCTAACAATGGTGATGTAAAAGGTAGGCTATTTTTGGGACCAGTGGGTTAAAATCAAATAATGGCCTCAATCACTTTCTTGGTATGTATCTATATTCTACAACTGGACATATAGATTAAAACAAAGTAAAGAACATCAGAATATAAAAGAAGGGTGGAACACACAGGAATAAAAATTATGGTTTGAATGTAACCATACAATTAAGCTCAAAACTCACAGGCTGTATGTTCTCTAGCTCAAAAATCATATATCATTCATATATGTTATGCATGTTTAGTTAAATTCCCATTATTCTCATAAAAAAATTATTTAGGGTGGCCTTTAAGGTTTTAATGTTTCTCCTTGATGAAATGTTGTTAATTTAACTACATGATGTAATGCTACATATACAAGGTTTATGGATTTGATTCTGTTATGTTCAAGTTCCTAGCTTACTTCCTTTTTATATTTTCCAATTTAAACTAAGCTATCTTATGCTAAAAAGGGTAAACTATACTAATTAATCCACTAATAAGTTAGAATTGCAAACTAAACTAAATAACTAGAATATGAACTAAAAATGCAAAATGCAGGAATAGAGTAAAAATACATAAAAGTAGCAATGTATAAATACTCAGAAAATAAAAATAAAAATAGAGAGAAAAATACAGAAAAATATCCAAAATAAAAGAAAAAGAGTCTGTAGTGGTTCACCAAGATAATACGCCAGAGATGGCGACCTCCCCACACTTAAAATGTAGCATCATCCCTGATGCTCAATCAAGCGGGGTGTGAAGGAGTGTCATCACTGGAAGGGATGGTAGCTGGAGTCTCTGTGGTGGTGGTCTGAGGAACTGACTGCTGCAGAGGAGGTGCTGTCTGGATAGGGATCTCAGGATCTGCAGCCTGAATCTGATGTGGAACCTCTGCCTGTGGTGCAGCCTGCTCTGTGCCTGCCTGCTCTGTCTCTCCCTGGGGATGGGTCTCAGCCTCGGGATCATCCGCCTCCTCCTCAGATGCCTCGGATGGTGTGTCAGGCTCAGAGGGGATGTCGCCAGAGCGTATCATCAGCTTCACTGGTCAAGCCGTCGAGACAGGTGGTGCACTAGATGATAGATGGGTTCTGGGGCAGGTGGAGGTGCAGTGGTGGTGGCAGGTGTGGCTGTGGAGGAAGAGGGGCCGGCAGAAGGTGTGGCTGTCTCAGCAGTGGCAGTCAGGAATGGAGGTCTGTAGCCCAAGGCCAGAAAGTTCCTACTGTGTGGGATAATCTTCTTGCATTCGGCAGCTGGTGGCCTCTCATCAGCATCCTCCCATGGCACGTCAGCTCGACGGCCCAGCTGTGTAACCAGATAGGGAAAGGGAAGAGTGCCTCGGACGTGGACCCTGGCCATATAGTGCCGGATAAAGCGTGGCAAGTACAGGTCCTTACCCTCCATCACACACCAAAGGAGGATGATCATAGCGGCTGGTATCTCAGTCTCGTGAGTACTCGGCATAATGTAGTTGCTGAATATCTGATGCCATAGCTGAGCCTCATCGTTCAGGTAAATCTGCTTGATCCCCTTGGGCATGGTGGTGTTCTGACCCATGATCCAAGGAACTGTCGGGTCAAGGGCGATCCTTGCCTTTACTGCATCCCAGTCAAATCGCATAAAGCGCATATCCTCCTCAGCTTTCTGATAACCATCTGTCTGATCAGTCTTAGGCAAAAGTTTCAGAACATCTTCTATCGCCTCCTCAGTAACCAGAATCTGCTTCCCTCTGAGGTTCACTACATCTAGGGAAGTTTTGAAGTAGTTGCAGTAGAATTTCCTAACCCAAGATGCATTGACCTCAGTCAGAGGTCTCTCCAGGAACAACCAGCCTCTTTGTTTGATTTGGTCAGAGGTGTACTGCTGGAGTTCTTCTGGGATCTTCAGAGTTCTCTCCAGGTATAGGTTCCTGGATGTGGTAAACACCGGATACTTTAGCTCACAGTATCAGTTTGCAAATTTTATTGGATCAGTGGCAGGAAGTAGTTGGTCAGCCGTCTCCTGCGGGGTAAAGTGTTTCTCCCGCCAGGAGGCATCATGCATTAGATCTATGATGGACATAGATGAATCTCCTCTTTTACGTTTGCCAGTGGTAGCCTTTCCTTTTCCCTTTCTCTGGGAATCAGACATCCTGAAAAACAGAAAACCAAGATATAATAAAAATAGGAAAACAAATAGGCAAATAGTCAAAAGAAACACAAAGTGGCAAATGAGAATTAGAATGAGGTAAATGAGTTAAGTAAATGTGCATTAAGGATTGTATAGGAGTTAGAAGTTTGAAAAGAAGAATGCACAATCCAAAATGTAATTGAATTCATGTGAAATAGAAAAATTATCATTATGCCATGGTTAGAAGGTTAAAAGAAAGTGAAAAACCAGAAGAAAGATTTTAAAAAAGGTTAGTTTGGTTAGAAGTGAACAAGAGTTTAGGAAGGTAACATTAGTGAGTTAGTAGGAAGTGGGTTAAAGTAAGTGGCATAATGAAAATATTCCAAGTAACAAGTATTCACAGTTAGAAGCTATAAGTAATTCATAACCACATAAGGAAAACAGGTTGATGCTGATTCAAATAGATATAGAGAAAGCAAAAATTGGAATCAAAACATCACAAATGCAGTTTATGAACCAGGAAATCAAAAAGGATAGAAAGCATGCCCTGACATTCATGAAATGGTTTGGATAAAGCAGAAGAAAACAAAGTTCAAAATACCAAAACCAAAACATGAATGAAAACATTTTACAGAAATTTGGGCAGCATTCCGACTAAAATTGGATTGTCCCGAAAAATAAACAGCAATCAAATAGTTCATATGAATTATGAATAAAGCTGCAATTACATATAAGGAATAAGAATCATGAAAAACAGAGTAAAGAGCAGCATGAAATAAGGAATTACAGCATATGAACTAACACCACAGCAGCAGCAGGATTGCGAAAACATAAAGCAATAAACACAAATGGCGCAATTAAACAAACCTAAATCCACTAACCACATCCTAGGCTACCTAACAACCTAAAATCTACTACAGCATGCATATCTAACTAGCCTAGACATGAACATAATAGAAAAATATGAACTAACTACGGATGGATAAAAGGGTGACGTTCTGCAGAACCTGGAAGGCCGTAGAATGAGAGTGGGTAGAAAGGTGGCTAGCGGTGGTGGTGACGGCGGCGCGGCTGTTCGGGGCAGGGGGGAATAAAGGGGTAATGGGGGATAGGAGGGATAGGGGGGATAGGGGAAGGGGTGGTGGTGCTGGTGGATGGGGGGCGCGGCTGGGACGGGCGACGGCGGTGGTTGGTGGTGCGCGGAGGAGCAGTGGCGGAGAGGGGGGGCACGATAATAGGGTTTCGCGTGACCTGGGGGGTTATAAATTTGAATCCACGCGGCCGGGTGGGGCACGCGGTCGCGTGGCTGGTGCGAAATGGGGGTGATGCGATCGCGTGGGTTGCGCGATCGCAAGGAAGGGATAAAAGGGGGTAGGACGCGATCGCGTCGCTGGAATTTGTGCTAAACGCACGAATCCAGCGTCGTTCCGGCCCAACTCTCTGTCTCCTTTTGGGATTTGTGCAATCCATGCGACGCGATCGCGTCGCTCACGCGGTCGCGTGGGATTGATTGTGTGCAAGTGATGCGATCGCGTCAGGCACGCGATCGCGTGGGTCATTTTGTGCTAGACGCACAATGGCCACACGATTCCAGCCTAACTTTCTGGACGTTGGATCCTTACGCCGATTTCCAGGTCACGCGGCCGCGTGGAGGACGCGGTCGCGTGGGAAGTGTGTTTCGCCATTCGACGCGATCGCATGGATGATGCGGTCGCGTGGATCTCCCCTTTTTTTATGCAGAATGCAGAATGTAGTATGCAGAATGCAATGATTAATGTGAATGCTATGCATGATTCCAGGTTCAATAAAAATAGAATTCAAAAACAAACAAAACTAAATAAAATTAAAATTACAAAAGGAACGATCATACCATGGTGGATTGTCTCCCACCTAGCACTTTTAGTTAAAGTCCTTAAATTGGACATTGGAAGAGCTTCCTGCTATGGTGGCTTATGCTTAAATTCATCCAGAAATCTCCACCAATGCTTGGAATGCCAATAGCCTCCGGGGTCCCAAACTAGGCATGTAAAGCTTCTGAGCAGCTTCAAACAGAGTCTCAGGCTCCCGGGGTGACGAATGTCAGAATAGAATCCATGATCCCAAGCCTTGTTTTTAAATCCGCCTCCGTCTTGATCTATATTTTTCTATCCGGGCGGTTTAGAAAGTAGATTTTCACCATAGTGACCAAACGTTTTCCGAGATCCATTCGATTGAACATGATACCAATCCGTGCACTTCAAGTTGAAGCGTGGAACCTTATTGAACCTTGTACACCAGCTCTGAGCACGAGCCATTTCCCTCTTATTCTTAAAGCCACAGAGAGCTCTAAGCTGGCCATCTGTTTCAAGCAAACCATATTCAAGTGAAAAAGTAAAGTTAAAGGTTAAGGATTGTACCCACTTGAAGCTTGTATTGGGCGGTAATGGCCTTGGGGTAGGTGTTTTTGGTGGTTCTGTAAGTTCTTCTCCCTTGTGCTCTTCTGTGAATTCCTCCACTTCCTTGTAAGATTCTTCAAATGCATCTGTATCCTGGTCAAAGTCTTCTATGTCTTCCTCATCACTCGAGTCATAGATTGGAGGTTGAGAGAAATCTACCTCTGCATCATCTTCGTATTCATTTGGGGAAGATTCTTCGATCTCAGAGAATTCACTTGCGGATGCAAGTTCATTACTAAGAGAGCTTGATTTGTGACTATCATCATCAAGGGAATTTATGTCCTGGGTTATTCCGTCTAGTTCTTCATAAATGACTTGCCTTGGGTATTGTGCAATATCCTCCTTAGCATCAACTGTAACGTTCTTGACGGAGTTCTCCTTAACTCTGGATTCCCATGGAGGTTCAGCGTCTCCTAGATCTTCAACCAACTCTTCTTCTTGTACAATGACAGCTTCTTCTACTTGTTCTAGTACGAATTCATTCTCTATCTTGTCCACTGGAGTCTCTAGTATTTCCTTCATGCTACGCTCGTCATTAGATTGTCCACATGGGGCTGTGGTTGGTCCTTAAATGTTCGCGCGTCTAGAAGCTAATTGAATTACTGCTTGCTCCAGTTGTCGAATGGTTGTTTGAAGTTTATTTACTGTTTCCTTGAGGCGAACTTCTGATTCTCTGGGTGATGGATTTAGACATGAAACATAGGGAAGTGGTGGTGCTTGGGAGTGATTGGATTGGAACTGGGGTAGGAAAGGATCATACGGTGGCGAATGGTGAAGAGAAGCTTGTGAGTGTGGTGGTTCGAGGTTATGTTGAGAGGATGGTCTATAGGCACGGGGTGGGGCTTGTTGGTAGTCACAAGGTTGTCCACCATATCTTTCAGCTGGGTATGCATTGTAGAATGGTCATTGTCCATGATATCTTGGAGGGTGTTGTTGCCTAAAGGATTGATTAGATCCTCTTGGCTCCATCCATCCTTGATTGGTCTGACCTTAATGCATATTCCTGCTGTAACTTCTATTTCCTTCAACAAAGTTAGACCCAAACTCAAAGCGAGAGGGGTGAGAATTCATGGTAGCAAATAAAAATAAAAAGGAGAAACAAAAATAAATGAACAAGCAAAAAAAAATATTTACAGTAACCAATAATAAGGCACACGTTAGCAGTTCCCCGGCAACGGCGCTATTTTGAAGAACTGAAGATTGATGGTTTAGAGGTTATAGTAAACTCTCGTTGTAAGTATAGTTACTAAACTAAGCAATCAACCTTTCTTACAAAAGTTTTGGTTGTCACAAGTAACAAACCCCTTAAAAATTGATAACCGAAGTATTCAAACCTCGGGTCGTCTTCTCAAGGAACTGCAGGGAAGTATGATCTTATTATTGGTTATGGAGATTGTAAATTTGGGGTTTCAAGAATGAGGAACGAGTAATTTAATGACAAGTAAATTAAATGGCAATTAAAATAAATAAATAACTGTAAGGCAAACTTTTGGCAAGGTATGAGAAATTGGAGGTCCTATCCTAGCTATCGTTATCAATGATGATGATGGTTGGATCTTAATTCCACTTTATTAACCTTTACTAAGATAAAGGAAGGTCAAGGGATTAATTGGTTTGATCTTCGAATCCTATTTATTTCCTAAGAAAAGATTGGGATTATGGAAGTTCAATTCAATTAACAAAGATAACAATTATCAATCACGTTTGAGTTTGATAACTCCTGAGTTACTGATTTCTTAACCAAGACCAAAAGGAGAAAAATAAATCTACTTGGAATAAAAATGTCTTCAGAGTAAAAGCAATAATAGCATAAATAAGAGAAATCAATATTAAACTGAAATACCTCAAATAACATTAATAAAAGAGTAATCTGTAACATGAAAGGATTCATAAAGTAGCTTGCAAAAGTAAATAAAAGAAATATTGAACCTGATCAAAAGAGATAATCCTGAAAGAGAATAAAAATCCTAAATCTAAATCCTAATCCTAAAGAGAGAGGAGAGAGCCTCTCTCAAAACTAAATCTAAATCATGGAAAGTAAAAATTGGCGAGCTCTCTCTGAATGGATGCACTCCCTCACTTCATAACCTCTGGTCTATGCCTTCTGGACTTGGATTTGGGCCAAAAAGGGCTTCAGAATTCGCTATGAGCATTTTCTGCAAATTCTGGTGCGTGGCCTCTGTCACGCGTCCGTGTGGGTCACGCGGTCGCGTCGTTCAGAGCTTTTCCTTGCCACGTGGTCGCGTCGGTCATGTGGCCGCGTCATATGTGTTCTGCTTAAGGCACGCGGTCGCGTCAGTCATGCGGCCGCGTCGCTGTTGATTCGCGCTTGGCATGCGTCCGCGTCGCCCATGCGATCGCGTGGATGCCAGTTTCTTCAGAAATTCCGTTTTGCGCTTTCCTTCCATTTTTGTATGTTTTCTTTTCATCCTTTGAGTCATTCCTGCCTTAGAAGATCTGAAACTACTCAACACACTAATCACGGCATCGAATGGAAAAAAAAGGTAATTAAAATAATTAATTTAAAAGCATAGGAAACATGTTTTTCATATACATCACATAATAATGAAGGGAAAGTAAAACCATGCAATTAATATGAATAAGTGGGTGAAGGATTGAATAAATCACTCAAATTAAGCAGAAAATATATCATAAAATATGGGTTTATCACCGCGTCATTGCGATTTCCTTTCTTTCGCGCGGTCGCGTGATCCATGCGGCTGCGTCGCTTCTCGCTGGTCATCTCCTCAATTTCTTGTGTTCCTTCCATTTTTGCAAGCTCCCTTTCTAATCTCCAACTCATTCATGCCTTATAAAGCCTGAAACATTTAACACACAGATCACGGCATCGAATGGAATAAAAGAGAAATAAAATACATAATTAAAAGTCTCTAGGAAGCAAGTTTTCAATCATGCAATAACTTTAGGAAGGAATTATAAATGCATGCTTATTTAATGAATAAGTGGGTAAAGATCATGATAAAACTACACAATTAAACACAATACAAACCATAAAATAGTGGTTTATCAACCTCCCCACTCTTAAACATTAGCATGTCCTCATGCTTAGTTGAAGGAGATAAAATGAATGAGTAAGAACATGCAAAACCTGTGCAATGCAATGCAGCCTATATATGTGAATGCAACTATATGATTCTTTTCCACTTGATCAAAAGTAAGTAAGCTCTTCAAAACAATTACAAATCAAATTCCACTAACCCAATTCTTATAAAGCAAGAGCAGATAAAAATGCAAGAAGATAGCTCATGAAAGCAGGGAACATAGAAATTCAAGCATGGAACCCTCACTGATGATGTATGTATACTCTAGTCTCTCTAGTGTATAGGGTCATCACTCTATCCTTCTCTAATCATGCTCTCTAATTTTTGTTCTTCTCCTAACTAATCAACAACATTTAATATACCAATGCAAACATCATGAGGTCTTTTCAAGGTTGTAATGGGGCCAAGGTGAGGGTAAGGATATATATATGGCTAACTAAGCTTATAAATTGAATCTTTAATTAACCCAAGCTTTAACATAACCTATATATATTCTATATAACTTTAAAATTCATACCTAGCTACCCAGAATTTTCCTTTCACATCCATACTCATGTTTCAACCTTTTGTTTTAATTTTATCATACATGCATTGATCTTTGAATGCTTGACTCAGCATTGGGGTAATTTTTGTCCCCTTATTTATTTATTGAGTATTTTTGGATTTTTTTTTATTTTTTTTTCAACATAAACATAAACATAAACATTGCTTATCAATGCACATAGAGTTTTAATTCTTATAGTTTCACCTGAGTAGGTATCCAAATTCCCATTATATTATCATGACTCATTCCCTTATTATCCTTTGTTTCCACAATTTTCCATACTTAAATAACACACACAATTCTATCTTAAGCTAACTAAAGATTCAATTTGGGATATATAATTGTTTTTCCGCTTAAGGCTAGTAATGTGGTAAAATATAGAACAAATAAGATTTAAAGGCTCAAAGTGGCTAACAAAGGTAATTGAAAGGGTAGGCTTTATTTGGATAAGTGAGCTAAACAAATAATGGCCTCAATCATATACAAACATATAAATATAATAAACATTGGACATATAGGATGAAACAAAATATAGATTATAATCATAGAGAAGTAAACACACAAGAATAAAATAATTATGGTTAAATAATGTAACCATTCATAAAAGCTCAAATCTCACAAGTTGTGTGTTCTTTAGCTCAAAAATTATGTTCCAAATACAACTTCAAGCAAATTTAACATAAAAGTTTTAATTAAAATTAGTGAAATTTTGTTCCAAAGATAGGGTCTTAGAAGAAACCTATTGTCTTTTCAATCAAGCAGAACATGCATGCAACTAATCTATTACTATGCAATTTATCCTATTCTACAAAAGAAAAATCTAACTAAATATCCTAATTTATTGGTGCTAGGGAAGAGAAATTACCTCCGGAAGTCAGGTACTGACCGACCTCCCCACACTTAAGGCTTTGCACCATCCTCGGTGCCATCTGTCAAGAACAAAGGTGGGCTGGTAGCAGTATCTCCACAGTCGGGACCATCATGGCTCCCTATGCTAGTAAAGAAAGTGGAGTCCGGGGTGTCTGAGTCCTTGAATTTTCCCATGATCAGCTCCTTGAGGTATGTGAATCGGCGCTTGTTACGGCGCTCTCTCATCTTAGCTTTCTGTTCATGCCGATCCAACTTTTCAAGTATCTGATGGAGTAGTTGGTCAGTAGTGGGTGCTTGTGGTGTTGAAGAAGGAATGTCTTCAACTGGTTCAGTAGGCTGGCTGATAGTGGCTGCTGGAAGTCTAAGGTACTTCCCGTTGGGGACATACTGATCATCCCGTGGAAGCATGGCTTTGGTGTCCCCAGCTCTGTAGGAGACTCCGGCTGCTGAGATAAGATCTGAGACCAAGGCGGGGAAAGGTAAGTTACCCACGATTTGTATGTGTCCCATGGCATTTCGGATATGTCTTGGTAGATTCAGAGGTTGGTCTGTAAGGATGCACCATAGTAGAACGGCCATGTCCGCAGTGAAGGAGGACTCGTGAGTACTCGGAAAGACGTAATGAGACATAATCTGTGCCCATACGCGAGCCTCCAAGGTAAGTGCTGAAGCCGAAATTCCCTTAGGGCGGGTACGATGGTATCCGTAGATCAATCTGCTGCCAGGTAGTGCGATAACTCTGAGAACTGCGTCCCAGTCAAATTGGTACATCTGGCGCTTGAGTGTGGCTTCTTGAAAGGCGTCCAATCCTTCTGGAATAGGGGGAAGACTTAGAACTTTTTGAATGGCCTCTTCTGTAATGTGGACTTGTTTCTGACGGACATAGACATACTGCAGGGTCGGCAGGTGGAAGTTGGAGTAGAACTCGACTACCCAAGAAAGATTGACCTGCCTTGGCTGTCTCTGTAGGAAACCCCATTGTCTTTGGGCAATTCGCGGCTCAACAAAGGTAGCAATATTGGGAGGGAGGAGAAGAAGGTATTCGTTGTTGTAACTCCTTTCAGCCAGGATGGGGAACATCTGCTCACAGTAGCGATTAGGGAATCGTGTAGTGTCGTTTGCTGGGAAGGCTTTTTCTTTATCATCAACCTTTATGATCCTCTTAATCTTCTTTGTTGAGGGCTTTACCGCAATTGAAGAGGGTTCTGCCACTAATGCTCTTTTTGTACCTCTTCTTGCTGGTTGTTTGGGGGTAGCTTTCTCCTTTCCTTTCTTGGTGGCCATCCTGAAAAAGGGAAGAGAAAGAAAATTAAATTTAAAGGGGTAGAGCAAGGAAGAGGGTGATGTAAGTGATAATCAATGCACAATAAAGAAGAATGACGTTAACACATGGTCCGGATTACATGTGAAAAGTTCATCAATGGAAATATAGCAAGTGCATGTAAGGACAAGTAAATGCAAGGGGTTTATTGGCATGCAGGCAAAGGCATGAGTAGCATAGATCAAGCATTCAATGTACACTTTAAATATATTATCACTCGTAACTAACCATCACGTTTGTATTGACAATTAAATTCAATGAATAAAATAGTAAAGGGAATTTGTGAAAAGCAAGCATTGAATATTAGAGTAGAAAAATGTAAAGAAGTTCATAATGCCATATGGGCTTTTTCACAAACACATAGCATGCATGTAGAAGAAGCTCTTGAAAATAAGAATTTGAACATGTAAGTAATCCCTTAAAAAGCAATATATAATTGTCAAACAAATTTACAACAATCCACAAGCATATAATAATAAATAATGACTCACATAAATTGATAACACCAAGTAAAAAGGAGAAAGAAAGAAAAAAAAATATGAATAATGAAGGTAAAAAGAAAAGAAAAGAAGATGACATATAAAAATAAGAAGAATAATAGAAAAGTAAGGAGGGAAGGAGAAAGAAAAAAAAAGAAAAACCTTGTTAATGGGGTGAGAGAGAGTAAAAAGTGAGAAAGAGGGAAGAAGGGAGGAAGGGAGGGAGAAGAAATAAGGAGGGAAAAGAGAAAATAGGATTTGGGGAGAAAAAGATATGATAATTGGCAAATTAGGAAAACTGTGCGGCGCAAGCGACGCGGTCGCGTGTGGCACACGATCGCGCGACTTGCGCTTAAACTCAATGACGCGGTCGCGTGACCCGTTTTAGGCTAATGGCGCGAGGGTAGCCTTGCACTCGCACAACTCTCTGTTTAAAATCATATTAGTTCCAAATTTTGGGTGACGCGATCGCCTGGGGCATGCGATCGCGTGAGTGGGCTTTTAGAAGGATATGACGCGGTCGCGTGGGACACGCGATTGCGTGAGAGGGACTGCGCGTCCAGCGCCAGTCCAGCACCACTCTAGCACAACTTTTGGGTGTGCACCACTTTGACGTCGAACTCCTGGTCACGCGGCCGCGTGGGAGGCCATTATTCCCATATGACGCGGTCGCGTGGGGTGATTTGTGCCATTGGCACACCTCCAGGCCCGCTCCTGCGTAACTCTCTGTTCATATTATTATTGTCTCCCATCTCCTTGCGACGCGCACGCGTCAATGAGGCGGTCGCGTCGCGTGATTTTTTTTAAAATAAAAGTGTGTAAATGCAGATGTACGAAATATACTAATAGAGAGAAGAGTTATTGAATAAGGAAACTAAAAATAAAGAAAAGAACGATCATACCATGGTGGGTTGTCTCCCACCTAGCACTTTGCTTTAACATCCGTAAGTTGGACGCTCCACTAGCTCAGTCTTCGGCTATGTGGGGATCTTCCAAGAGGAAGATCTTATGCTCTTTGTTTTTCTTCAGCTTCTCGCCATGGTACAGCTTTAAACAATGTCCATTAACCTTGATAAGTTCAGAGTTTGAAGGATGGCTTAGGTGATAAACTCCGTACGGTTCGGCCTTCTCTACTCTGTATGGACCTTCTCATCTTGATCTCAACTTGCCTGGCATGAGCCTCAGTCGAGATTTATAAAGGAGGACTAAGTCCCCAGGTTGGAACTCTTTCCTCTTGATGTGCTGATCATGTACAACCTTCATTGTATAGTCTTGAGTTTTCATAAGCTTCTAGGCAAAGGCTCTCCAGTTCCTGCAGTTGCAACTTCCTTTCAGCTCCGGCTTTTTCAATTCCCATGTTGCATTCCTTTACTGCCCAGAAGGCTTTGTGCTCTACTTCAACAGGGAGATGACAAACTTTTCCATAAACCAAGTGGAAAGGACTCATCCCAATGGGTGTTTTGTATGCTGTTCTGTATGCCCAGAGTGCATCTTGTAGCATGGTGCTCCAGTCTCTTCTATGAGGTTTGACTATCTTCTGCAAGATACGCTTTATCTCTCTATTTGACACCTCGGCTTGCCCATTAGTCTGAGGATGGTAGGCTGTTGCAACTTTATGAATTATCCCATGCTTCTTCATTAGTCCTGTTAGTCTCCTGTTACAAAAATGGGTGCCTTGATCGCTCACGATTGCTCGTGGTGACCCAAAGCGACAAATAATATGGTTTCTCACAAAGAAAACAATAATGTTAGTATCATCATTGCGGGTAGAAATTGCTTCCACCCATTTGGAAACGTAATCTACAGCTAAAAATATATAGAAGTAACCGTTAGAATTTAGAAATAGACCCATGAAGTCAATGCCCCAAACATCAAAAATTTCATAGAAAAGCATAATCTGTTGAGGCATCTCATCCCTCCTGGATATATTACCAAATTTCTGGCATGGAAAACAAGATCTACAAAATTCAGCCGCGTCTCTAAAAAGAGTAGGCCACCAGAATCCACAGTCTAAGATTTTTCTAGCAGTTCTTTGAGGGCCAAAATGTCCTCCACTCTCAGATGAGTGACAGGCCTCTAAGATGGACTGGAATTATGATTGAGGCACATACCGTCTAATTATCTGGTCAGTGCCACATCTCCATAAATATGGGTCATCCCATATATAATATTTAGACTCGCTTTTCAGCTTGTCTCTTTGATGCTTAGAAAAGTTTGGAGGAAAAGTGCGGCTAACTAGATAATTAGCTACAGGTGCATACCAAGGGACTATCTCAGATACTGCTTGCAGGTTATCAAATGGGAAATTATCAGCTATAGGAGTGGAGTCATCTGTAATATGTTCAAGGCGACTCAAGTGGTCTGCCACTAAATTCTAGTTACAACTCCTATCCCTAATTTCTAAATCAAATTCTTGTAATAGCAGTATCCAACGTATAAGCCTTGGTTTGGACTCCTTTTTAGCTAATAAATACTTTAGAGCTGCGTGGTCTGAATACATGACTACTTTAGTACCAAGTAAATAGGCTCGAAATTTATCCAGAGCAAAAACAATAGCAAGAAGCTCTTTCTTAGTAGTAGTGTAATTCGACTGAGCGGCATCTAAAGTTTTAGACGTGTAAGCAATAACAAAAGGATCCTTACCTTCACGCTGAGCCAGTGCTGCTCCTACTGCATGGTTGGAAGCATCGCACATTATTTCAAATGGTTGGCTCCAGTCTGGTCCTCTTACAATTGGAGCCTGGGTCAGTGTGGTCTTCAGCTTATCAAACGCTTGTTTGCAATTTTCACTGAACTCGAACTTAATATCTTTCTGTAGTAATCTGGATAAGGGAAGTGCTACCTTAATGAAGTCCTTAATGAATCTCCTGTAAAAACCTGCATGGCCAAGGAAAGAACGGACCTCCCTCACAGAAGAGGGGTAAGGTAAACTAGAAATAACATCCACCTTTGCTGGATCTACAGAAATGCCAGTATTAGACACAACATGTCCTAGTACAATCCCTTGTTTAACCATAAAGTGACATTTTTCAAAATTTAATACCAGGTTTGTACTGACACATCTATCTAATACTCTAGATAATCCATCTAAGCAAAGGCTAAAGGAATCTCCATAAACACTAAAATCATCCATAAAAACCTCCATACAGTCCTCAATAAGATTAGAGAAAAGACTCATCATGCACCTCTGGAAAGTAGCTGGTGTATTGCACAAGCCAAAGGGCATTCTCTTGTAAGCATAAGTCCCAAAAGGACATGTAAAAGTGGTATTTTCCTGATCCTCAGGAGCTATATGAATCTGGAAATAACCTGTGTAACCATCTAAAAAACAATAATGCGATTTACCTGACAGGCGATCCAGCATTTGATCAATGAATGGAAGAGGATAGTGATCCTTACAGGTTGCTTGGTTGAGGCGTCTGTAGTCAATGCAGACCCTCCAGGCGTTCTGAACTCTGGTTGTCAGGAGCTCTCCATGCTCATTCTTCACTGCAGTGACTCCAGACTTCTTTGGCACCACTTGTACTGGGCTTACCCATTCACTGTCTGAGATGGGATAGATGATATCTGTCTCTAGTAGTCTGGTCACTTCCTTTTTGACAACCTCTAGGATAGTGGGGTTCAGTCTTCTCTGGGGTTGACGGACAGGTCTTGCTCCCTCTTCTAAAAATATCCTATGCTCACAGACTTGGGGATTGATGCCTACTATGTCTGCCAAACTCCAACCAATTGCCTTCTTGTGCCTCCTCAGCACACCAAGTAGCTGCTCTTCCTGTTGAGAAGTGAGTTCCCTTGCAATGATAACTGGAAACTTCTGCCTGTCTTCAAGGTAAGCATATTTGAGGTATGGAGGAAGGGGTTTTAATTCTAACTTCTGATCATGTTCAGGCTCTGGGTTGTCTGGAGCTGGTAACAGTGGTAAGGCACTGTCATTGTCCTCTGAGAATGTCCCCACACTTGGACCTTGTCTTGTGTGCTTCTCTTCAAATTCCTCCTGATGGACTTCAGCCACGGTTTCATCTATAATGTCACACTTGAGGATAGAGTGATCCTCTGGTGGGTGCTTCATAACTCCATTCAGATTGAAGATCACTACTCGGCCATCTATTTCAAAAGAGTATGTTCCTGAAAAAGCATCTAATTTAAACTTTGAGGTCTTCAGGAATGGCCTTCCGAGTAGGATTGATGATGGCTTATCTGAGTCATTTTGGGGCATTTCCAGGATATAAAAATCAGTGGGAAACGTGAGTCCCTTAATGCTCACTAATACATCTTCAGCAACTCCAACCACTGTAATAATGCTTTTATCTGCTAACACAAAACGAGCTGCCGACCTTTTTAAGGGAGGGAGCCTCAAAATATCATATATAGACAAAGGCATTATACTCACACATGCTCCTAAATCACACATGCAGTCAGAAATTATCACACCACCAATAGTACAATTAACTATACAAGGACCTGGGTCACTACACTTTTCAGGTAAACCTCTCATTAAAGCAGATATGGAACTTCTTAAAGGAATAGTTTCTAATTCATTAATTTTGTCTTTATGTATACATAAATCTTTTAGAAACTTTGCATACTTAGGTACCTGTTGAATAACATCAAATAGAGGAACAGTTACCTCAACCTTTTTGAATATCTCTACCATTTTTGGATCAGGTTCCAGCTGCTTCCTGGGCTTCCTTGCAAGTTGTGAAAATGGAATAGGAGTGGCATTTTCTGCAGTGTCTGCGCCTTTTAGTGCTTCCTCCTGTGGTTGCACTTCTTCTTCTTCAGCCATGTCCTGTATGTCCTCTTCCTCTTCAACATCTTCTATTTCCACTACCTCTTCAGCTGCGGCGTGTTCTGGTGAGCTTGGCTCCTCCTGGTTCCTCTCATGCAGTGTGGTTATGGACCTCAGGGTGATGCCATTGATGCCACCCTTTGGATTGGGTAATGGTTGAGAGGGGATTCCACTGGAGCTCGAAGGTTGATTATTGGAGTTGTTCATTGATTCAATCTGGGAGACAAGAGCCTGCAAAGTAGCGGTCAGACCATTCAGAGTGGCATTAATGTTATTTTTCATGGTCTGCTGTCTCCGATCAATAGATTGTAGTAAGTCATCATTGGCAGATGCAGAAGGATGGGTAATTTGAGAGGTTTGCTGTGGGGTATTCTGTGGTCCTTGGGATTGCCTTATGTGAGGTGCTCTGTAAGGCTGATTCTGATTCTGCTGCCTGTTGTTGTTATTATTCCATCTCTGATATCCCTGATTATCTCTGCCTCCTCTGTTGTTGTTGTCCCTCCAATTCTGGTTAGAATTGTCCTGCCATCCATGGTTGTAATTGCCACTTTGATTGTACCCTTGGTTGGGACGGTCATAGAAGTTATGAGTGGCTGCCACGGTGTTGTCTTCCTGCTGGAGTTGTGGACATTCATCAGTATAGTGGCTGTAATCAGCACAGATTCCGCAGACTCTTTGTGGGACTAACTGTTGGTTTTGCTGTAGTGGAGAAGGTTGAGCTTGCTGAACTTGTTGTTGATTCAATTGCATCTGCTTCAGCAAGTTGGTCATTTCACAGATACTCTGAGTTAGAGCAGTAGTCTCTCTGCTAGAGGATACTTCTGCAACGGCTTTTGAACGGCCTTGTTTCTGCCTGTGATTCCTAGTAGATTCAGCTAAATCGCTGATCAATTGCCATGCCTCATCAGTGGTCTAGTACTTTTTCATAGACCCATTGCTAGCACTTTCCAATGTGGTCTTATCTTGGGGCCTCATGCCCTGTGTAACATAATCGAGTAACACTATCTTGTCAATCATATGGTGGGGGCAAGCTTCCAGAAGATTATTGAAGCGCTCCCAGTACTCATAGAGAGTTTCAGAATCATCTTGAACAATCATGGAAATATCTTTCCTCAGTTTATCAGTAACTTCAGCTGGAAAGAACTTTTCCAAAAATTCTCTTCTGAGTGTATCCCAGTTGGATACAGTTGCTGCTGGTTGAGTGTAGTACCACTCTCTTGCCTTTCCCTCAAGAGAAAACGGGAAAGTTATAAGCAAAATTGAAGTTTTATCTGCACCATCACGCCTGACAGTAGAACAGGCTGCTTGAAAATCTCTCAGGTGCTTGATAGGCTCTTGAGCAGGTAAGCCATGAAACTTGGGCATCAAATTGAGCAGTGCGGTCTTTATTTCAAAGTCTGTAGCCACCGCTGGGTGATGCGCTTGAAATGGTTGCATTGTAAAATCAGGGGCTCCAGCCTCCTGGATGGTAACTCTTCTGGCTGCTGCCATGTTACCTGTACGTAAAATAACCAAATCAGTAGAACGGGGGCTGGTTTCTTTCTCAAGTGACGTTTTAGGTCCGCCCTCAGAGAGGACTAACCGATGCCGAGCTTGCCATATTCGTGAAATAGTTCTTTCAATCTCAGGATCGAATACAAGCAAGCTTGGGTCAGGAAGCGAACGTGTCATCTAACGAAAGAAACAAGCAGCTCATAGTAGCAAAATAAAATAAAATACAAATAAATAAATTCCAATTAATAACTTTAGCACTCTATTGCAACTCCCCGGCAATGGCGCCAAAAATTGATGCGAGCGGAAATTGGCGAGTTAAGAATGATTATAAAATATGCGTTGCAAGTATAGTTCTCAACCAACCAGAAATCCGCTTATCAATTTAGAAGGGTGTCACAGAAATTAAAATTAAAATACTGGGAGTATGGATCCCAGGTCGTCTCCCAACGAGTTGCAGAAAAGTGTGCTATTTTATTAATCAGATGTTTTCAAAAAAGGTTGAGTTGAATGGCAGAAAATTAAATTAGAGAATTTATATAAATTTAAATAAAAGCCTTGACTGGGAATTGACTAGCTGGAAGCCCTATTCTTGTTGGAGTACTCTTAAGATTAATTGACAATTGAGGGTTATTATGTTTAGTTGTCCCTTACTAAGTAAAGGAAAGTCAAACGAGTTGGAATGCTGTATCTATCCACAAGTTCCAATCCGCTCTTGGGAGGATTGGTGTTAATGACTAGAGAGCATTCTAACAATAAACCCAATTACAATCTTTCTCTTGAGCATCCCAACTCAAGGATTCCTTTCAATCAACTCCCCATCAAGTTAGGGAACTACTCGCTCATTGTAAATGTAAAATTCATAACATAAGAAAGGGAATTAAAGAAAGACATGATAAATAATGATCAAAAGATTAATTAAAAATAAAAGTGATTCTTGTATTAATAAATGCTAAAATAATCCAATAGTAAAATTAAGTAAATTAAGGAACATGGAAGAGTAAGAGAAAGTAAAGAGAACGAACTAGAATGTCGAAGTCTTGATGAGGCAATAACTCTTCTCAATATCCCAATGCAAAAACAATGAAAATAACAAATCCTAAAAACTATAAATGTGTAGAAAGAAAACCTAGAGGAGAGGAAAAATAGATCTGAAAAACTAAAATTATGCGGAATGAATGTTGTTTTGGTTTCTGCATGTTCTCTGGCTCTAGTATGCTTTTCTGGGCCGAAAACTGGGTCAATATCAGGCCCGAAATTGCCCCCAGCGATTCTGCAGATTATGCAGATCGCGCATGTCACGCGGACGTGTCATTCATGCGGATGCATCATTCGGCGTTTCGCTTTGCCACGTAGGTGCGTCGTCCACGCTTCCGCGTCACTTGTGCAATTTCCAATTCGTGCGGCCGCGTCATCCATGCGGCCGCGTCATTGCAATTTCTTTTCTTTTGCGCGGTCGCGTGATCCATGCGGCCGCGTCGCTTCTCGCTGGTTATCTCCTCAATTTCTTGTGTTCTTTCCATTTTTGCAAGCTCCCTTTCCAATCTCCAACTCATTCATGCCTTATAAAGCCTGAAACACTTAACACACAGATCACGGCATCGAATGGAATAAAAGAGAAATAAAATACATAATTAAAAGTCTCTAGGAAGCAAGTTTTCAATCATGCAATAACTTTAGGAAGAAATTATAAATGCATGCTTATTTAATGAATAAGAGGGTAAAGATCATGATAAAATCACACAATTAAACACAATACAAACCATAAAATAGTGGTTTATCAGAGAGTGATTGGGAGGAGATAGGAGAAGTTGGTGAAGAAGAATGTGAACTTGAGGAAGCTTGGCAAAAGGAGAAACTTGAAGAACCTTGCCAAGTGGTGGAAACCTCTAGAAGAGGATGGACGGGAGTTGAGCATGTTTTATCAAGACCTTTGGGAACTCCTCCACCTAGTTCGCCATCCAATCCTTCGCTTGAGTGGGTAAAACTTCTAACTCTCAGCTTTATTATCCCACTTGAGTATGGTCTGCTTGAGACGGATGGCCAACTTAGGGCGCTTTGTAGAATTAAGCGAAAGAGGAGGATGTTTAGTGGTTGGCGTTGTAAATCTAGATTCATTATGGTTGAAAGCTCAATATTGAAGAACATAAATTGGTGTAATGCTCAATTAAATGGGTCCAGGAGAGTAGTTTGGTGCTTTCATGAGAATTCTGCTTTCTCGTTGCCCGGACAAAGTCAAGGCAATCAACTAGAAGATGGGTGCGAGGACAAGATATGGGATCCTGGATTACCCTGTGATAGTCAATTTTGGGAGCTCGTGTCTTGGAGAGGACTTCACTCAAGTTTAGTGAAGAAGGTTAGAACTTCTGACAACCGATTGAAGGACAAGCACTCTTGGAGGTTCAAGGATGGATACAAGCATAGGCCGCCTTGACAAGAAGCCTCCCAAATGTCCAACTTAAGGACTTAAACTAAAAGTGCTTGGTGGGAGACACCCCACCATGGTAAACTCTTTCCATTCTCTTGTAGATATAATGAACGAATGAACTGGGTTCCATTGTATATAATTTCTTTACTTCTTAGTATATTTTGCTCTGCTTGCTAAGGTGTTTATACATTCTATGCTTTAATTGGAGGTGATTCTTTGAATTTGAGTTTTTGATTGGTGATGAGCGGATATTTTATACGCTTTTTGGGGTTAATTTCATATAGCTTTTAGCATGATTTGGTTAGTTTTTAGTATATTTTCATTAGTTTTTAGGCAAAATTCATATTTCTGGACTTTACTATGAGTTTGTGTGTTTTTCTGTAATTTCAGGTATTTTCTGGCTGAAATTGAGGGAGCTGAGCAAAAATCTGATTCAGGCTGAAAAAGGACTGCTGATGCTGTTGGATTCTGACCTCTCAGCACTCGGAATGGATTTTCTGGAGCTACAAGAGTCCAATTGGCGCTCTTCTATTTGCGTTGGAAAGTAGACATCCAGGGCTTTCCAGCAATATATAATAGTTTATACTTTGCTCAAGGATAGACGACGTAAACTGGCGTTCAACACCAGTTCCATGTTGCAGTCTGGCATCCAGCGCCAGAAACAAGTTACAAGTTGGAGTTCAACGCCAGAAACAGGTTACAACTTGGCGTTGAACGCCCAAAACAGCCCAGGCACATGAGAAGCTTAAGTCTCAGCCCCAGCACACACCAAGTGGGCCCCAGAAGTGGATTTCTGCACCAATTATCTTAGTTTATTCATTTTCTGTAAACCTAGGTTACTAGTTTAGTATTTAAACAACTTTTAGAGATTTATTTTACACCTCATGACATTTTTAGATCTGAACTTTGTACTCTTTGTCGGCATGAGACTCTGAACTCCATTGTTGGGGGTGAGGAGCTCTGCTGTGTTTCGATGAATTAATGCAACTATTTCTGTTTTCTATTCAAACACGCTTGTTTCTATCTAAGATGTTTATTCGCACTTCAATATGATGGATGTGATGATCCGTGACACTCATCATCATCCTCAACCTATGAACGCGTGCCTGACAACCACCTCTGTTCTACCTTCGATTGAATAAATATCTCTTGGATTCCTTAATCAGAATCCTCATGGTATAAGCTAGAATCCCTTGGCAGCATTCTTGAGAATCCGGAAAGTCTAAACCTTGTTTGTGGTATTCCGAGTAGGATTCAGGGATTGAATGACTGTGAAGAGCTTCAAACTCACAAAGGCTAGGCGTAGTGACGGACGCAAAAGTATCAATGGATCCTATTCCAGCATGAGTGGGAACCGACAGATGATTAGCCGTGCGGTGACAGCGCACCTGGACCCTTTTCACTGAGAGGACGGATGGTAGCCATTGACAACGGTGATCCACCAACACACAGCTTGCCATAGGAGGAACCTTGCGTGCATGAAGAAGAAGACAGGGAGAAAGCAGAGATTCAGAAGACAAAGCATCTCCAAAACTCCAACATATTCTCCATTACTGCAGAACAAGTATTTAATTAGTGCTCTTTTATTCTTCGCAATTCATACTGATAATTATAATTGATTTCCTGACTAAGATTTACAAGATAATCATAGATTGCTTCAAACCAACAATCTCCGTGGGATTCGACCCTTACTCACGTAAGGTATTACTTGGACGACCCAGTGCACTTGCTGGTTAGTGGTACGAGTTGTGAAAAGTATGATTCACAATTCGTGCACCAAGTTTTTGGCGCCGTTGTCGGGGATGGTTCGAGTTTGAACAACTGACGGTTCATCCTGTTACTTAGATTAGGAAGATTTTGTCTTTTGGGTCAGAGTCTTTTATTATTGTTCTTGTTAAAATTTTAGAATCCCTATTTTCTTTTTCAAAAATTTTTCGAAACTTTATTTTTTATTTTATTTTATTTTATTTTTATTTTTACTAATAATTGAGTTTAGTTTTATATTTTAAGTTTGGTGTCTATTGCATATTTTTATTTTCTTTTAAATTTTTGAAACTGTGTTCATTGTTCTTTTTTAATCTTCAAGTTGCTCTTGTTTATTTTCCTTGTTTGATCTTTAGTTTTTCTTGTTTTGTGATTTTTCTTGTTTTTCTTGTGCTTTTTCAAAACATCAGCTTTAAAAAAAAAATTTTTTTATTATAAAAAAATTTTACTTCTTCAAAACAAGTGTTACATTTACAGCTCAATTGGCTAGAGCGTTGGTCTATGTTCTTAGTAATTGGGTATCTTCTTTTTAAAATCTTTTTCAAAAATAATTTTTCTTTGATTAAATCTTGTGCCAAACTTTAAGTTTGGTATTTTCTTGTTGATCTTTCTATAATTTTCAAAAATTTTATTGTGATTTTCTAAAAATTTTAAGTTTGGTGTTCTTTCTTCATGTTCTTGTTGTTCTTGTGAGTCTTCAAAGTGTTCTTGAGTTTTCCTTGTGTCTTGATCTTAAAATTTTTAAGTTTGGTGTTCCTTGGTGTTTTCCCTCCAAAATTTTTGAAAATAAGGAGCATTAGATCTAAAAATTTTAAGTTTTGTGTCTTTTTATTGTTTTTCTCTCTCCTCATTGAATTCAAAAATATCTTTTTCCTTTATTTTAATTGATTTTTCGAATTTTCCTTTTAAAAATTCAGATTTTATTTTAAATTTTTTTTATTTTATCTTATCTTAGTTTTAAAATTTCAAAATTCAAATCTTCATCAAAAACCATATCCAAAATTTTTCATATCTTCTTAATTAAGTAATTATTTTAGTCTTAAATTTTTTTATTTCTAATTTTTGAATTCTATATTTAATTTCAAACTACTTTTATTCTCTTTTCTTTCATTATTTACTCGTTCCCTTTTTACAAAAAAAAAAAAGAAGAAAATAAAAATATATTCTATTTGCTATTCATATCAATTCCCTTTTCTCCATCATGAATCTAAGTGGAATTGAACAGTCCAGAAGGACTCTGGGGTCATATGCCAACCCCACTACTACTTCATATGGGAGCAGTATCTGTATACCCTCCATTGGAGTCAGTAGCTTTGAGTTGAATCCTCAGCTCATTATCATGGTGCAGCAAAGTTGTCAGTATTCCGGTCTTCCTCAGGAAGAACCTATAGAGTTTCTGGCATAGTTTTTACAGATTACTGACACAGTACATGATAAGGAAGTAGATCAGGATGTCTACAGACTATTACTATTTCCATTTGCTGTAAAAGATCAAGCTAAGAGGTGGTTAAATAACCAACCTAAAGCTAGCATAAAGACATGGAAGCAGCTATCAGAAAAATTCCTGAATCAATACTTCCCTCCCAAACGGATGACACAGCTAAGGCTGGACATCCAAGGCTTTAAATAAGGAGATAATGAACCTCTTTATGATGCTTGGGAGAGATACAGAGAGATGCTAAGAAAATGCCCCTCTGAAATATTTTCAGAATAGGTGCAGTTAGACATCTTCTATTATGGGCTTACAGAGAAAGCTCAGACTTCTCTATACCACTCAGCTGGTGGGTCTATACATATGAGAAAGACAATTGAAGAAGTTCAAGAGCTCATTGATACAGTTGCCAGAAATCAGCATCTGTACCTAAGCAGTGAATCTTCCATGAAAGAAGAGGCTAAAACAGTAACTGCTGAACTCAGTCCTGCAGAACAACTTACTGAATTTAATCAGCAATTAGATTTTCTAACAAAACAGCTGGCCGAATTCAAGGAGATATTACAAGATACAAGAAGGGCTAATATAAACATGGAAGTATAATTGAGGCAAACAGAACAGCAGTTATCAAAACAAATAACAGAAGAATGCCAAGCAATTCAATTAAGAAGTGGAAGAACATTAAATACCTCACTTCAAGGCAGCAGGAAGCCAAGAAATGAACAAACTGCTATTCACGATCCCTCTGAGGACAGTAAGAGCCCAGAGAAGAATAACCCTGGCGTTCAAACGCCAGAAACAAGCAATGATTTGGCGTCAAACGCCCAATGGAAGCTCAGTTCTGGCGTTCAAATGCCAGGAACAAGTAAGGAGTTGGCGTCCAACGCCACTCCAGCTTCTGACTATGGCAATCCAATGCCAGTGAGGGATCAGACACACACAAGTGCTGATAACAACCCCTCTAAAAAGGCTTCTCCAACCACCTCTGTAGGAAGTAAACCTGCAGGAACTAAGGTTGAGGAATACAAAGCCAAGATGCCTTATCCTAAAAAACTCCATAAAGAAGAGCAGGATAAGCAATTCGCTCGCTTTGCAGACTATCTTCGGACTCTTGAAATAAAGATTCCGTTTGCAGAGGCACTTGAGCAAATACCTTCTTATCTCAAGTTCATGAAAGAGATCTTGAGTCATAAGAAGGATTAGAGAGAAACTGAAAGAGTTCTCCTCACTGAAGAATGTAGTGCAGTCATTCTGAAAAGCTTCCCAGAAAAGCTTAAGGATCCCGGGAGCTTCCTGATACCATGCACACTAGAGGGTAATTGCACCAAGACAGCTTTATGTGATCTTGGAGCAAGCATCAAATCTAATACATGCATCCACTATCAGAAAGCTTGGTTTAACTGAAGAAGTCAAACCAACCCGGATATGTCTCCAACTTGCTGATGGCTCCATTAAATACCCATCAGGCGTGATTGAAGATATGATTGTCAGGGTTGGGCCATTCGCCTTTCCCACTGACTTTGTGGTGCTGGAAATGGAGGAGCACAAGAGTGCTACTCTCATTCTAGGAAGACCTTTCCTAGCAACTGGACGAACTCTCATTGATGTCCAAAAGGGGGAAGTAACCCTGAGGGTCAATGAGGATGAGTTCAAGTTAACTGCTGTCAAAGCCATGCAGCATCCAGACATACCCAAAGACTGCATGAAAGTTGATCTTATTGACTCTTTGGTAGAGGAGATCAACATGGCTGAGAGTCTCGAATCAGAGCTGGAAGATATCTTTAAAGATGTTCAGCCTGATTTGGAGGATTCAGAAGAATTAAAAGAACTTCTGAAAATTCCTCAGGAAGAGGAAACACCTCATAAACCTGAGCTCAAGCCATTACCACCATCCCTGAAATATGCATTTCTGGGAGAAGGTGACACTTTTCCAGTGATCATAAGCTCTGCTTTAAATCCACTGGAAGAGGAAGCACTAATTCAAGTGCTAAGGACACACAAGACAGCTCTTGGGTGGTCCATAAATGACCTTAAGGGCATAAGCCCAGCTAGATGCATGCACAAAATCCTATTGGAGGATGATGCTAAGCCAGTGGTTCAACCACAGAGGCGTCTAAATCCAGCCATGAAGGAAGTGGTGCAGAAGGAGGTCACCAAGTTACTAGAGGCTGGGATTATTTATCCTATTTCTGATAGCCCCTGGGTGAGCCCTATTCAAGTTGTTCCCAAAAAGGGGGATATGACAGTGGTTCATAATGAAAAGAATGAACTGGTTCCTACAAGAACAGTTACAGGGTGGCGCATGTGTATTAACTACAGAAGGCTCAATACAGCCACCAGAAAGGATCATTTTCCTTTACCATTCATAGACCAGATGCTAGAGAGACTAGCAGGTCATGAATACTACTGCTTTTTGGATGGCTATTCAGGTTATAACCAAATTGCAGTAGATCCTCAGGACCAAGAGAAAACAGCATTTACATGTCCTTCTGGAGTGTTTGCTTATAGAAGGATGCCTTTTGGTCTGTGTAATGCACCTGCAACCTTTCAGAGGTGCATGCTCTCTATCTTCTCTGATATGGTAGAGAAATTTTTGGAAGTCTTCATGGATGACTTTTCAGTATTTGGAGACTCATTCAGCTCCTGCCTTAACCATTTAGCACTTGTTCTGAAAAGATGCCAAGAGACCAACCTAGTTTTAAACTGGAAAAAATGTCACTTTATGGTAACTGAAGGGATTATCCTTGGGCATAAAATTTCAAGCAAGGGAATAGAGGTGGATCAAGCTAAAGTAGAAGTAATTGAAAAATTACCACCACCTGCTAATGTTAAGGCAATCAGAAGCTTTCTGGGACATGCAGGATTTTACAGGAGGTTTATAAAGGATTTTTTAAAAATTGCAAAACCCCTGAGTAATCTGCTGACTGCTGACACGCCATTTGTGTTTGACACAGAGTACCTGCAAGCATTTGAGACTCTGAAAGCTAAGCTGGTCACAGCACCAGTTATTTCTGCACCAGACTGGACATTACCATTTGAACTAATGTGTGATGCCAGTGACCACGCCATTGGTGCAGTACTGGGGAAGAGGCATGACAAGCTTCTGCATGTCATTTATTATGCTAGCCGTATTTTAAATGATGCCCAGAAAAATTACACAACCACAGAAAAAGAGTTGCTTGCAGTGGTTTATGCCATTGACAAGTTTAGATCATACTTAGTAGGATCAAAAGTGATTGTGTACACTGACCATGCTGCTCTTAAATATCTACTCACAAAGCAGGATTCAAAACCCAGGCTCATAAGATGGGTGTTGCTTCTGCAAGAGTTTGATATAGAAATAAGAGACAGAAAAGGGATAGAGAACCAAGTAGCTAATCATCTGTCCCGGATAGAGCCAATAGAAGGGGCGTCCCCCCTTCTTTTGAGATCTCTGAAACCTTTTCGGATGAGCATTTGTTTGCCATTCAGAAAACACCTTGGTTTGCAGACATTGCAAACTATAAAGCTACAAAGTTCATACCCAAGGAGTACAGCAGGCAACAAAAGAAAAAATTAATTACTGATGCAAAGTACTACTTGTGGGATGAACCCTATCTCTTTAAGAGATGTGCAGACAGAATAATCCGTAGGTGTGTGCCTAGAGAAGAAGCACAGAAGATCTTATGGCATTGCTATGGATCACAATATGGAGGCCATTTCAGAGGTGAGCGAACAGCCACCAAGGTCTTCCAATGTGGCTTCTACTGGCCTACCCTATATAGAGATTCCCGAGAGTTTGTATGTAACTGTGACAGCTGCCAAAGAGCTGGTAATCTGCCTCATGGTTATGCCATGCCTCAACAAGGGATCTTGGAGATTGAGTTGTTTGATGTATGGGGAATTGACTTCATGGGACCTTTCCCACCATCATACTCAAACACTTATATTCTGGTGGCAGTCGATTATGTATCAAAATGGGTAGAGACCATTGCCACACCCACTAATGATACTAAGACAGTGTTGAAGTTCCTCTAGAAACATATCTTCAGCAAGTTTGGTGTTCCTAGAGTACTAATCAGTGATGGGGGCACTCACTTCTGCAACAAACAGCTTTACTCTGCCATGGTCCGGTATGGGATTAGCCACAAGGTGGCCACTCCATATCATCTACAGACAAATGGGCAAGTTGAAGTTTCTAATAGAGAACTAAAAAGAATCCTGGAATGGACTGTAAGTACCCGTAGAAAGGATTGGGCAAGAGGCTTGGATGATGCTCTGTGGGCTTACAGAACAGCATTCAAAACTCCTATAGGGACCTCTCCATACCAGCTTGTATATGGTAAGGCCTGTCATCTACCCGTGGAACTGGAACATAAGGCCTACTGGGCAACCAGATTCCTGAACTTTGATGCCAAATTAGCCGAACAAAAAAGATTGCTCCAGCTAAATGAGCTAGAGGAATTTAGACTCACTGCTTTCGAAAATGCCAAGCTTTATAAGGAGAAATAAAAAAGATGGCATGACAAAAAGCTGTCATCAAGAGTCTTTGAACCAGGACAAAAGGTTCTGTTGTTCAACTCTAGGCTCAGGCTATTCCCTGGGAAACTGAAATTCCGGTGGAGGGGGCCATGTGTGATTACAAATGTATCACTATATGGTTATATGGAGCTTTAAGACATTGATTCTAATAAGAAGTTCATTGTTAATAGACAGAGAATCAAACACTATCTTGAAGGTAATGTTGAGCAAGAGTGCTCAAGGCTGAGGCTAGATTAAAAGCTCAGCAAGGTCCAGCTAAAGACAATAAAGAAGCGCTTGCTGGGAGGCAACCCAGCCATTGGGAAAACTTTTTCTGTTGTTTTGCCCTATTCTTGATTTTATTTGTTTATATAAAGTTCACTATTAATAAGGTAAAGAGTCAATTGCATAGGTTCACAGGGTTACAGAAGGATTCAGCACACAAAACAGAGAAAAAGAGCTCACTGGCAAGAAAACGCCAGTAAGGGGCACAATTGGGCGTTAAACTCCCAAAAGGAGCATCTACTGGGCGTTTAACGCCAGTAATGATAGCCATCTGGGCGTTAAACGCCAGAAAGAAGCAACTTCTGGGTGTTTAACGCCAGATTGACAGCATCCTGGGCGTTCAGAAAAATGCCCAATGACAAAGGAGTTCCTGGCGTTCAACGCCAGAAAGAAGCAACAGCTGGGCGTTGAACGCCCAGGAGAAGCAGCATTTGGGTGTTAAACGCCCAAAACATGCAGCATTTGGGCGTTTAACGCCAGGATGGTGGGGAGGAGGTAAATTTGTTTTTATTTCACATTTTTTATTTTAATTTTAGTTTTCATGTTTCAATTCATGATTTCTTGCATAAACATGTTACAAACCCTAATTTCTAAAAACCCTAATTTCTAAAAACCCTACTTTAAAAATATCAAATGTATCTTAATCCATAAACACAAATTCTTTTTCAATCCAATCCAACTCTATTTCAAATTTTCCAAAACAAATATATCTCTTTTCCTTCTAAAATCTTATCAACTCATCAATATCTTTTTCAAATCTCCACATTATCTTTTTTAAAATCCAAATTTATCTTTTTCAAATATCTTTCATATCTTTTCAATTTTAAAATCACATCTTTTCATATCATACTTATTTTTTATAAATCATATCTTCTATCTTATCTTTTTAAAATTTTCAAAAACCCACCCCCTCCCTTTTAAATCCACATTCGGCCTCCCTCCTCTCATCCACCATTCGACACTAGCTCTCCTTCTATCCCTCTCCTTTCTTTTCTTTTGCTTGAGGACAAGCAAACCTCTAAGTTTGGTGTGTTTATCCGTGATCACTAAACTATACTCACTAAGATCATGGCTCCTAAAGGAAAACAACCCACTCTAAGAGGCAAAAAAGAGAGTATTCCAAAACCACTTTGGAATCAAGGGAAGTTCTTAACCAAAGAACATTCAGACCATTACTACAAAATAATGGGTCTAAGATCAGTGATCCCGGAAGTCAAGTTCGATCTGAAAGAAGATGAATATCCGGAGATCCAAGAGCAGATTCGAAACAGGAACTGGGAAGTCCTAGCTAATCCTGAAACAAAAGTGGGAAGGAATATAGTACAAGAGTTCTATGCTAATCTGTGGCAAACAGACAGGCAGAGAATATCTGGAACTGCCCTCTATGACTATCGGACTGTGGTCAGAGGGAAGATTGTTCACATCCACCCTGACAAAATCAGGGAGATCTTTAAGCTACCTCAGCTGAAAGATGACCCAGACTCCTTCAATAGGAGAATGATGAGAACAAACAAGGGCCTGGATAAGATTCTAGAGGATATATGCATCCCTGGAGCCAGGTGGACCACCAGCAGCAAGGGTGTCCCAAATCAACTCAAGAGAGAAGATCTCAAACCAGTCACCAGAGGATGGCTGGACTTCATTGGGCATTCTATATTGCCCACTAGCAACCGTTTTGAAGTCACCATTAAAAGAGCAGTGACGATCCATTGCATTATGTTGGGAAAAGAAGTGGAAGTTCATCAACTGATTCCATCTGAATTTTACATACTTGCAAACAAGAACTCCAAAGATGCTGGAGTAAGGATGGGAATAACGGAGTACATCTCAGTGGAGCAACCAATCACTAAAACCACAATGGAAAAACAACAAGTGCAGGATGACCCCATCAAGAGGAGGGCGCAAGAATTTCTCCCGGAAGTCCCTCAATTTGAATATTGGGAACAGCTTGAAGCATCTGTTACCAAGTTGCAAGAATCTATGGACCAAATAAAGGAAGAACAGCAAAATCAAAACAATATGCTCTGCAAACTGCTCAGAGAACAAGAAGAGCAAGGGCGTGACTTAAAGGAACTGAAGCGTCAGAAGTTATCTCTTGAAGGACCAAGCACCCCCACAGACTAGAGGAACATCCACATCCCAAACTCAAGGTGTTGAGTTCTAATCTTAGCCTTAACTCTGTGATAATTGTTCTTATTTGAGTTTTAGCTTAGAAGTTATAGTGGTAATTAGTAGTTATTTTATCTCCAATTAAGCTATAATTTATTTTTCTCATCATCATTAAACATGAATAAAATAGAAGATTTTCTTTAGAATAAGGAGGCAATATTTTTCGAAATTTTAATAAAAGAAATTCTAATTATTTACATGTGGTGGCAATACTTTCTGCCTTCTAATGAATGCCTGAACAGAGCATATGTCTTTGGAATTTGATGTTCTTGAATGTTAAATATGTTGGCTCTTGAAAGAATGATGAACATGAGACATGTTATTGATAATCTGAAAAATCATAAAAATGATTCTTGAAGCAAGAAAAAGCAGTGAATACAAAGCTTGCAGAAAAAAAAAAGAGAGAAAAAGCAAGCAGAAAAAGCCAATAGCCCTTAAAACCAAAAGGCAAGGGTAATAAAAAGCATCCAAGGCTTTGAGTATCAGTGGATAGGAGGGCCTAAGGGAATCAAATCCTGGTCTAAGGGGCTAAACCAAGCTGTCCCTAACCATGTGCTTGTGGCGTGAAGGTGTCAAGTGAAAACTTGAGACTGAGCGGTTAAAGTCAAGGTCCAAAGCAAAAAGAAGAGTATGCTTAAGAACCCTGGACACCTCTAATTGGGGACTTTAGCAAAGCTGAGTCACAATCCGAAAAGGTTCACCCAATTATGTGTCTGTGGCATTTATGTATCCGGTGGTAATACTGGAAAACAAAGTGCTTAGGTCCACGGCCAAGACTCATAAAGTAGCTGTGTTCAAGAATCAACATACTGAACTAGGAGAATCAATAACATTATCTGAATTCTAAGTTCCTATAGATGCCAATCATTCTGAGCTTCAATGGATAAAGTGAGATGCCAAAACTGTTCGAAAGCAAAAAGCTACTAGTCCCGCTCATCTAATTAGAATCTGAGCTTCACTCAAGAACTCTGAGATATTATTGCTGCGTGACTTATTTGTATTCTATTTTATTTGTCTAGTTGCTTGGGGACAAGCAACAGTTTAAGTTTGGTGTTGTGATGAGCGGATATTTTATACGCTTTTTGGGGTTAATTTCATATAGCTTTTAGCATTATTTGGTTAGTTTTTAGTATATTTTCTTTAGTTTTTAGGCAAAATTCATATTTCTGGACTTTACTATGAGTTTGTATGTTTTTCTATAATTTCAGGTATTTTCTGGCTGAAATTGAGGGCGCTGAGCAAAAATTTGATTCAGGCTGAAAAAGGACTGCTGATGCTGTTGGATTCTGACCTCTCAGCACTTGGAATGGATTTTCTGGAGCTACAAAAGTCCAATTGGTGCGCTTCCAATTGCGTTGGAAAGTAGACATCCAGGGCTTTCCAGTAATATATAATAGTTCATACTTTGCTCAAGGATAGACGACGTAAACTGGCGTTCAACGCTAGTTCCATGTTGCAGTCTGGCGTCCAGCGCCAGAAACAAGTTACAAGTTGGAGTTCAACGCCAGAAACAGGTTACAACCTAGCGTTGAATGCCCAAAACAGCCCAGGCACGTGAGAAGCTTAAGTCTCAGCCCCATCACACACCAAGTGGGCCCCAAAAGTAGATTTCTGCACCAATTATCTTAGTTTATTCATTTTCTGTAAACCTAGGTTACTAGTTTAGTATTTAAACAACTTTTAGAGATTTATTATGCACCTCATGACATTTTTAGATCTGAACTTTGTACTCTTTGACGGCATGAGACTCTGAACTCCATTGTTGGGGTGAGGAGCTCTGCTGTGTTTCGATGAATTAATGCAACTATTTCTGTTTTCTATTCAAACACGCTTGTTTCTATCTAAGATGTTTATTCGCACTTCAATATGATGGATGTGATGATCCGTGACACTCATCATCATCCTCAACCTATGAACGCGTGCCTGACAACCACCTCCGTTCTACCTTCAATTGAATAAATATCTCTTGGATTCCTTAATCAGAATCTTCGTGGTATAAGCTAGAATCCCTTGGCAGCATTCTTGAGAATCCGGAAAGTCTAAACCTTATCTGTGGTATTCCGAGTAGGATTCAGTGATTGAATGACTGTGACGAGCTTCAAACTCACAAGGGCTGGGCGTAGTGACAGACGCAAAAGGATCAATGGATCCTATTCCAGCATGAGTGGGAACCGACAGATGATTAGCCGTGCGGTGACAGCGCACCTGGACCCTTTTCACTGAGAGGATGGATGGTAGCCATTGACAACGGTGATCCACCAACACACAGCTTGCCATAGGAGGAACCTTGCATGTGTGAAGAAGAAGGCAGGGAGAAAGCAGAGATTTAGAAGACAAAGCATCTCCAAAACTCCAACATATTCTCCATTACTGCAGAACAAGTATTTAATTAGTGCTCTTTTATTCTTCGCAATCATACTGATAATTATAATTGATTTCCTGACTAAGATTTACAAGATAACCATAGATTGCTTCAAACCAACAATCTCCGTGGGATTCGACCCTTACTCACGTAAGGTATTACTTGGATGACCCAGTGCACTTGCTGGTTAGTGGTACGAGTTGTGAAAAGTGTGATTCACAATTCGTGCACCACTTGGCCTGCGAGTTTCCTCAATTTGTTTGAAAAATCCCCTATATTTCAAAATGTGCTTGATTTTGCATCTTAGCTAGTCTAGGGTCTTAGAGAAGGATGAGAAGGTTATGAGCTCTCTTTGATGCTCATTAGAAAAAAAAAACCTAGCCACGCGCAAGCGCAAAGTGCGCGCGTGCGTCGGCTGCGCATTTCAACTTTCTGGGCCAAGAACCAGAGAGTTGTGCCACTTTTGGGCCAACTCTGTGCCTCGACCCACGCGGACGCACGCTGTACTCGTCTGCGCCACTCCTTATTTTCTCACCCACGTGCTGGCGTACTTGGCGCCTCCGTGCCCATTCAATAAACTCAACCCATCCACGCGCAAGTGCACAATGCGCGCGCGTCGATGCATTTTAGCATCACCCAGGCCAAAAGACCCGAGAGTTGTGCCAACTCTGGGCCTCTTTTGTGCCTCTGGCCCAGCACACCCACGCGGACGCGCACTGTATGCGTCCGCGCCGATTTCCAATGTTCCCATGTACGCGTAGGCACGTATGGCGCTTCCGCGCGACTTCTTTATTTTTCTCACCCACCCGGACGTGCACGTTGCGCGCACGCGTGGATTCAAATTTTCACTTACCCCAGGGATGCGAAGCCCTAGCGCATTTGCGCAAACCCTTTATCCCTCACCCAACATCTCTTCTCCTTCTCCTTCACTCGCCAGAATACCCACAACCACCTTCTCCCTCCACAACCAGCACCCCAGCACGCACCGCCGCCGCCGTCGCCGCACACCCCAACCCCCCTTCTTCCTCGCTCTCTCTCTCTTTCTCAGTCCTTGTTTCTCTCTCTCTCTCTCTCTCACTCAATCATCTCGGCTCTGTCTCTCTCGCTAACGCCCTTGCTCCGCCGCGAGCCCAGCTTCGACTCCATTGTCGCCGGTGCTTGCTCCCCTGTGCCACCAGACCGCCGTTGATAAACCACTATTTTATGATTTATATTGTGTTTAATTGTGTGGTTTTATCATGATCCTTACCCACTTATTCATTAAATTAGCATGCATTTAGATTTTCTTCCTGAATTTATTACATGTTTGAAAACTGCTTCCTAGAGACTTTAATTATTTATTTTTAATTCTCCTTTATTCCATTCGATGCCGTGATCTGTGTGTTGAGTGTTTCAGACTTTACAGGGCATAAATGAGTTGGAGATTGGAAAGGAAGCTAGCAAAAATGGAAGGAACACAAGAATTTGAGGAGATAACCAGCGAGAAGTGACGCGGTCGCATGGCTCACGCGACCGCGCGAAGGAGAGCAAATCGCAGTGACGCGGCCGCATGGCTCACGCGGCCACGCGGATTGGAAAAGCTCTGGCGACGCGGTAGCGTGGACGACACGAACGCGTGGCAAGGAAAAGCGCGAATGACGCGTCCGCATGGATGACGTGATCGCGTGACATGTGCGATTTGCATAATCTGCAGAATTCGCTGGGGGCGATTTTGGACCCTATTTCGACCCAATTCTCAGCCCGGAACAGCAGACTAGAGTCAGAGAATATGCAAAAACAAAAACACATTCATTCAGAGACAGTTTTAGATCTAGTTTTACTCTCTTAGGTTTTTCTCTCTAGGTTTTAGAATTTTAATTTTCAATTGGTCTTAGCATTGGAACATTGAGAAGAGTTATTTCCTCATCAAGACTTCGTCATTCTAATTCGTTTTCTCAACTTGGTTTTATCCTTCCATGTCCTTTGCTTTGTTCAATTTTGTCATTCAAATACTTTTATGATTATTTAATGCAAGGATGATTTCTTTTTAATTCAATTTCAATTCCAATAATCATGTCTTCTTTTAATCCCCTTTCATGTGTTATGCATTTATTATTTACAATGCGTGAGTAGTTTCTTTACTTGATGGGGAGTTGATTAAAAAGGAACTCTTGAGTTGGAAGGATCGAAAGAAAATTTGTAATTGGGTTAATTGTTGGATTGTTACCCTGTCACCAACGCCAATCCCTTTGAACTAAGTGCGTTGCAACTTGTGAACAGATCTAGCATTCCAAGTTGTTTGACTTTCCCTTACATAGTAAAGGATAACCAAACAGAGCAACCATTAATTATAAATCAATCTTAAAATCATTCCATCCATAATAGAGATTCCAACTAACCAGCTCCCAGTCAAGGCTTTTATTCATATTATTTAAATTTCCTCAATTTAAATTCCAATTTACTTAGCTCAACTTCTTGGAACATCTGATTAATAAGATAGCACACTTTTTTGCAACTCGTTGGGAGACGACCTGGGACTTAAAACTCCCAGTAATTTTTAATTCAAATGCTCTGTGACATACTTCTAAATTGATAGGCAGATTTTCGGTGAGTTAAGAACTATACTTGCAACGTAACCATTTTAATAATTTTTAATTCACCAACTTCTGCGTCTCATCAATTTTTGGCACCGTTGCCGGGGAGTTGCAATAGAGTGATAATTTTATTAATCAGAATTTATTTATTTGCATTTTATTTTATTTTGCTACTATGAGCTGCATGTTTCTTTCGTCAAATGACGTGTTCACTTCCTGATCCGCGCTTGCTAATATTCGATCCTGAAATTGAAAGGACAATTTCACGAATAAGGCGAGAACAGCGTCGGTTAGCCCGCTCTGAGGGCGGATCTGAAAGTGAATCTGAGGAAGAAACCATCCCCCGTTCTACTGATTCGGTTGTTTTACGTGCAGAAAACATGGCAGCTAGGAGAGTTACCATCCAGGAGGAAGGAGCCCCTGATTTTACAATGCAACCGTTTCAAGCGCATCATCCGGCGGTAGCTACAGATTTTGAAATAAAGCCTGCACTGCTAAATTTGATGCCCAAGTTTCATGGCCTACCTGCTCAAGAGCCTATCAAGCACTTGAGATATTTCCAGGCAGCCTGTTCTACTGTCAGGCGTGATGGCACTGATGAAACTTCAATTCTGCTGAAAGCTTTTCCATTTTCTCTTGAGGAAAAAGCAAGAAAGTGGTACTACACTCAACCTCTAGCAAATGTATCCAACTGGGATACACTCAGAAAGGATTTTCTGGAGAAATTCTTTCCATCTGAAGTTACTGATAAACTGAGGAAGGATATCTCCACAATTGTTCAGGATGACAATGAGACTCTCTTTGAATACTGGGAACGCTTCAATAATCTTCTGGAAGCATGCCCCCATCACATGATTGACAAGATCGTGCTACTTAGCTATATTACACAGGGTATGAGGCCCCAAGATAAGACCATACTGGAAAGTGCCAGCAATGGGTCTATGAAGAAGTACAAGACCACTGATGAAGCTTGGCAATTGATCAGTGATTTAGCTGAATCTACTAGGAACCACAGACAAAAGCAAGGCCGTTCAAAAGCTGTTGCAGAAGTATCTTCTAGCAGAAAGACTGCTGCTCTAACTCAAAGCATCTATGAAATGACCAACTTGCTGAAACAAATGCATTTGAATCAACAAGCTCAGCAAGCTCAACCTCCTCCACCACAGCAAAACCAACAACTAGTCCCACAAAGAATTTGCGAAATTTGTGCTGATTATAGCCATTACACTGATGAATGCCCACAGCTCCAACAAGAAGACAACATGGTGGCATCCACTCACAACTTCTATGACCGCCCCAACCCAGGGTACAATCAAAGTGGAAATAATAACCATGGATGGCAGGACAATTCAAACCAGAATTGGAGGGACAACAATAACAGAGGAGGCAGAGATAATCAGGGAAATCAGAGGTGGAACAATAACAATAACAGGCAGCAAAATCAACCTTACAGAGCACCTCACCTGAGGCAGAACCAAGGACCACAGAACAATCAGCAGCAGACCTCTCAATTTACTCATTCTTCACTATCTTCTAATGAAGATCTACTACAATCTTTTGAGAAAAGACAACAGACCATGGAAAACAACATCATGAATAGTATTAATGCCAGTCTGAATGGTCTCACCTCTACTATGAAAGCTTTTATGACACAGTTTGGATCAGCACAAAATTCCAATAACCAACCTTCAAGCACCACTGGAATCCCCTCTCAACCATTACCCAATCCAAAAGGAGGCATTAATGCTATCACCCTGAGGTCCAGAACCACACTGCAGGAGAGGAATCAGGAGGAACCAAGCTCACCAGAATACGCCTCAGCTGAAGAGGTGGTAGAAATCGAAGATGTTGAAGAGGAAGAGGATATACAGGACATAGCTGAAGAAGAGATAGCTCAACCACAGGAGGAAGCACCAAAAAGCGCATGCACCACAGAAAACACCACTCCCATTCCATTTCCACAACTTGCAAGGAAGCCCAGGAAGAAGCTGGAACCCGATCCTAAAATGGTAGAGATATTCAAAAAGATTGAGGTAACTGTTCCACTTTTTGATGTTATTCAGCAGGTACCTAAATATGCAAAGTTTCTAAAAGACTTATGTATCCATAAAGACAAAATTAACGAATTAGAAACTATTCCCTTAGGTAGTTCTATATCTGCTTTAATGGGAGGATTACCTGAAAAATGTAGTGATCCAGGTCCTTGCATAGTTAGTTGTACTATTGGTGGTGTAGTAATTTATGATTGCATGTGTGATTTAGGAGCATGTGTCAGTATAATGCCTTTGTCTATATATGATGTTTTGAGGCTCCCTCCCTTAAAAAGGTCGGCAGCTCGTTTTGTGTTAGCAGATAAAAGCATTATTACAGTGGCCGGAGTTGCTGAAGATGTTTTGGTGAACATTAAAGGGCTCACATTCCCCACTAATTTTTATATCTTGGAGATGCCCCACAATGATTCAGATAAGCCATCATCAATCCTACTTGGAAGACCATTCCTGAAGACATCAAAATTCAAATTAGATGCTTTTTCTGGAACATACTCCTTTGAAATAGATGGCCGCATAGTAATCTTCAATCTGAATGGAGTCATTGACAACCCCCCAGAAGATCGTTCTATCTTCCAGTGTGATGTCATAGACGAAAGTGTGGCTGAAGTTCAAAAGGAAGAGTTTGAAGAGAGGCACACTAGACAAGGTCCAAGTGTGGGGATCCTCTTAACTGACAATGGGAGCACTTCGCCATTTTCACAAGCCCCAGATAATCTAGAGCCCGCCCATGATCAAAAGTTAGAATTGAAACCTCTCCCTCCACATCTCAAATATGCTTATCTTGAGGATGAGCAGAAGCTTCCGGTTATTATTGCAAGGGAACTGACTTCTCAACAAGAAGAGCAGTTACTTGATGTACTGAGGAAGCATAAGAAGGTAATTGGGTGGAGTTTGGCAGACATAGTGGGAATCAACCCTCAAGTATGTGAGCACAGAATATTTTTAGAAGAGGGAGCAAGACCTGTCCGTCAACCCCAAAGAAGATTGAATCCCACCATCTTGGAAGTTGTCAAAAAGGAAGTGACCAGACTATTGGAAGGAGCTATCATATATCCCATTTCAGACAGTGAATGGGTAAGCCCAGTACAAGTGGTGCCCAAGAAATCTGGAGTCACTACAGTGAAGAGTGAGCATGGAGAGCTCATAGCAACTAGAGTTCAGAATGCTTGGAGAGTCTGCATTGATTACAGGCGTCTCAACCAAGCTACCCGTAAGGATCACTACCCACTTCCATTCATTGATCAAATGATGGATCGCCGGTCAGGTAAATCACATTATTGCTTTTTAGATGGTTACACAGGTTATTTCCAGATTCATATAGCTCCTGAGGATCAGAAAAAGACTACTTTTACATGTCCTTTTGGGACCTATGCTTATAAGAGAATGCCCTTTGGCTTGTGCAATGCACCAGCTACCTTCCAAAGGTGCATGATGAGTCTTTTCTCTGATCTTATTGAGGACTGTATGGAAGTTTTTATGGACGATTTTAGCATTTATGGTGATTCTTTTAGCCTTTGCTTAGATGGATTATCTCGAGTATTAGATAGATGTGTTAATACAAACCTTGTATTGAATTTTGAAAAATGCCACTTTATGGTAAAACAAGGGATTGTATTAGGACATGTGGTATCTAATAATGGCATTTCTGTAGACCCAGCAAAGGTGAATGTTATTTCTAGTTTACCTTACCCGTCTTCTGTGAGGGAAGTCCGTTCGTTCCTTGGCCATGCAGGTTTCTACAGGAGACTTATTAAGGACTTTAGTAAGGTGGCACTTCCCTTATCCAAATTACTGCAGAAGGATATTGAGTTCGAGTTCAGTGAGGATTGCAAACAAGCGTTTGATAAGCTGAAGACTGCTCTAACTCAAGCCCCAATTGTGAGAGGACCATACTGGAGTCAGCCGTTTGAAATCATGTGCGATGCTTCCAACCATGCAGTAGGAGCAGCGCTGGCTCAGCGTGAAGGTAAGGATCCTTTTGTTATTGCCTATGCGTCTAAGACATTAGACACTGCCCAGTCCAATTATACTACTACTGAGAAAGAGCTTCTTGCTATTGTTTTTGCTCTGGATAAATTCCGAGCTTATTTACTTGATACTAGAGTAGTAGTGTATTCGGACCATGCAGCTCTAAAGTATCTATTAGCTAAAAAGGAATCCAAACCAAGACTTATACGTTGGATACTGCTGTTACAAGAATTTGATTTAGAAATAAAGGATAGGAGTGGTAATCAGAATTTAGTAGCAGACCACTTGAGTCGCCTTGAACATATTAAGGATGATTCTACTCCTATAGATGATAATTTTCCTTTTGACAACCTGCAAGCAGTATCTGAGGTAATTCCTTGGTATGCACCTGTTACTAATTATTTAGTTAGCCGCACATTTCCTCCACATTTTTCTAAACATCAAAGAGACAAGCTGAAAAGCGAGTCTAAATATTATATATGGGATGACCCATATTTGTGGAGATGTGGCGCTGACCAGATAATTAGACGTTGTGTGCCTCAATCAGAATTCCAGTCCATTTTAGCGGCCTGTCACTCATTTGAGAGTGGAGGACATTTTGGCCCTCAAAGAACAGCTAGAAAGATCTTAGACTGCAGATTCTGGTGGCCTACTCTTTTTAGAGACGCTGCTGAGTTTTGTAAATCTTGCCCCCCATGCCAGAAATTTGGTAATATATCCAGGAGGGATGAGATACCTCAACAATATATGCTCTTCTGTGAAATTTTAGATGTTTGGGGCATTGACTTCATGGGTCCATTTCCAAATTCTAATGGATATTTTTATATATTGTTAGCTGTGGATTATGTTTCCAAATGGGTGGAAGCAATTCCTACCCGCACTGATGATACTAACATTGTTGTTTCCTTTGTGAGAAACCATATTATATGTCGCTTTGGATCACCACGAGCGATCGTGAGCGATCAAGGCACCCATTTTTGTAACAGCAGACTAATAGGATTGATGAAGAAGCATGGGATAATCCATAAAGTTGCAACCGCTTACCATCCCCAAACTAATGGACAAGCCGAGGTGTCGAACAGAGAAATTAAGTGTATCTTGAAAAAGATAGTAAAGCCTCATAGAAAAGACTGGAGCACCAGGCTACAAGATGCACTGTGGGCATATAGAACAGCATACAAGACACCCATTGGGATGAGTCCCTTCCGCTTGGTTTATGGAAAAGCTTGTCATCTCCCAGTTGAAATAGAACACAGAGCCTTCTGGGCAATTAAGGAGTGTAACATGGGAATTGAGAATGCCAGAGCTGAAAGGAAGTTGCAACTGCAGGAACTGGAGAACCTTCGCCTAGAAGCTTATGAGAACTCCAAAATATACAAGGAAAAGATGAAGGCTATGCATGATCAAAACATCAAAAAGAAAGAGTTCCAACCTGGAGATTTTGTCCTCCTTTACAAATCTCAACTAAGGCTCATGCCCGGTAAGTTGAGATCAAAATGGGAAGGTCCATATAGAGTAGAGAAGGATGAACTGTACGGAGTTTATCACCTAAGCCATCCTTCAAGATCTGAACTTATTAAGGTTAATGGCCAACGCCTGAAGCTGTACCATGGTGAGAAGGTGCGGAAAAATAAAGAGCTGGAGATCTTCCGCTTGGAAGATCCCCACATCGCAGCAGATTGAGCTAGTGGAGCATCCAACTTACGGACGTTAAAGCAAAGTGCTTGGTGGGAGACAACCCACCGCGGTATGATCGTTCTTTTCTTCACTTTTAGTTTTTCTTCTTTCATAACTCTACTCTTTATTAGTGCTTTCGTGCTTTTTCATTTACATGTCTTTATATTTCATTAAAAAAATTTCTTTTTTGCCACGCGACGCGATCGCATCAGCGACGCGTCCGCGTCGCAAAGGGGGTGGAGAAAACAAATAAATGAACAGAGAGTCCGGCTGGAGCGTGGCTGGAGGCGTGCCAATGGCACAAATCGACCCACGCGACCGCGTCCCTGACGCGTTTGCGTCGCATGGGAATCATGGCCTCCCACGCGACCGCGTTCCCCACGCGGCCGCGTGCCCTGAGTTTTCGATGTAAAAGGGTGCACATCAACATTTTGTGCGAGCGTGATGCTGGATTGGTGTTGGAGGCACAATTCTTGTCACGCGATCGCGTCGCCGACGCGGCCGCGTCATCTATTTTCTGATGCACCCTCATGCGATCGCGTGCCCCACGCGATCGCATCACCTCAATTTAGCAATTCAATTAAATTGAACAGAGAGTTGTGCTGGAGCGAGGCTGCACTCATGCCAGCAGCGTAACATGGGTCACTCGACCGCGTGACCAACGCGATCGCACCCCCTTACCTGACGCGCACTCATGCGATTGCGTGCCCCACGCGGCCGCGTCGCATGCGCCGCACAACTCAACCTAAAATTGCCACATATCTTATCTTCTTCTCCCCCAAATCCTAATTTTTCTTTTCCCTCCTTATTTCTTCCTTCCCCCTTCCCCCTTCTATCTCACCTTTCACTCTCTATCCCTCTCACCACCATTAACAAGGTTTTACTTTCTTCTTCCTTCTTCTCTTTTCTATCATTCTTATTATATTATATATATATATATTTTTTTTCTTTTTCTTTTCTCTTTCTTTTCATTTATTTTATTTTATTTTTCATCTTCTTCTTTCCCTTTTTACATGGTGCTAGAAACTTTTTTTGAGTCATTATCCCTCATTATATGCTTGTGACTTGTTACAATTTATTTGACAATTATTATTATTTTTAAGGGATTGCTTGCATGTTCAATTTCATACTTTTTATATCTTATTTACCATGCATGCCATGTGTTTGTGAAAAAGCCTATATAGCCCTATGCACTTTTCTATATTACTTTACTCTACTATTCAATGCTTGCTTTTCACAAATTCTCCTTATTATTATATTAATTAAATTTAATTGTCAATACAAACGTGATGGTTTGTTACAAAGTATTGCTTGGTCTATGCTACTCATGCCCTTTGCCAGCATGCCAATAAACACCTTGCATTCATTTGTCTTTATATGCAATAGCTATTTTCCATTGTTGGCTTCTCACACGTACTCGCGAGCATGTGATAATGTCAGCATATCTTAATGTGCATCCATCACCCTCTTTTCCGTTTCCTTCCTTGCTGTATATCTCTTTAAATTTAATTTTCTTTCTCTTCCCTTCTTTCAGGATGGCCACCAAGAAAGAAAAGGAGAAAGCAACTTCCAAACCACCAGCAAGAAGAGGAACTAAAAGAGCATTAGTGGCAGAGCCTTCTTCCACCACAGTCAAGCCCTCAACAAAACGAGTTAAGAAGATAATAAAGGTTGACGAAAAGGAGAAAGCCTTTCCAGCAAAGGACGCTGCGCGATTTTCCAATCGCTACTGTGAGCAGATGTTCCCTATCCTGGCAGAAAGGAACTATAACAATGAATACCTTCTTATCCTCCCGTCTAATATTGCCACCTTTGTTGGGCCGCAAATTGAGCAAAGATAATGGGGTTTCCTACGGAGACAGCCAAGGCAGGTCAATCTTTCATGGGTAGTTGAGTTCTACTCCAACTTCTACATGCCGACCCTGCAGTCTGTTTATGTCCGGCAAAAGTAAGTCCCCATCACAGAAGAGGCCATTCAACAAGCTCTGAGTCTTCCCCCTATTCCAGCAGGAATGGACGCTTTTCAAGAAGCCGCCCTTCAGCGCCAGAGATACCACTTCAACTGGGACTCCGTTCTCGGAGTCATCGCATTACCTGGTAGCCGTTGGATCTACGAATACCACCGTACCCGCCCTAAGGGAATCTCTCAAGCCATATCCGGAATGCTATGGAACATGTACAAATTGCGGGCAACTTACCTTTTCCCGCCTTGGTCTCAGATATTGTCTCAGCAGCTGGAGTCTCCTACAGAGCTGGGGACACCAAAGCCGTGCTTCCACGGGATGATCAGTATGTCCCTAACAGGAAATACCTCAGACTCTCAGCAGCCACTACAAGCCTTCCTACTGCTCCAGTTGAAGATAATCCTTCTTCAACACCACAAGCATCTACAACTGAGAAATTGCTCCGGCAGATAATCGAACGGTTGGATCGGCAAGAACAGAAAGCAAAGATGAGAGAGCGCCGTAACGAGCGCCGATTCAAACACCTCAAGGAGCTACTCAAGGGACACTTCAGAGACTCAGATACCCCGGATTCCACTTCCTTTACTAGCACAGGGAGCCATGACGGTCCCGATGATGGAGATACTGCTACCAGCCCACCCCTGTTCCTGACAGATGGCACTGAGGACGATGCAAAGCCTTAAGTGTGGGGAGGTCGGTCAGTACCTGACTTCCGGAGGTAGTTTCTCTTCGCTAGCACCAATAATCAGGATATTCTAGTTAGATTTTCTTTCCTTTATAGAATAGAATAAATTGCATAGGTTAGGATAGTTGCATGCATGTTCTACTTGACTAAAAAGATAATAAGTTTCTTTTAAAATCTATCTTTGGAACAAAATTTCACTAATTTTTCAAAATTCTTATGATAAATTTGCTTGATTTGTATTTGGAACATGATATTTGAGTCAAAGAACACACAACCTGTGAAAGATTTGAGCCTTTATGAATGGTTACATTATTTAACCATAATTATTTTATTCTTGTGTGTTTACTTCTCTATGATTGTAATCTATATTTCGTTTTATCCTATATATGTCCAATATTTATTATATTCACATGCTTGCACATGATTGAGGCCATTATTTGTTATTAACTCACTTATCCCAAATAAGCCTACCTTTTACATCACCTTTGTTAGCCCCTTGAGCTTTTAATCCCCTCTTGTTCTATAACCACATTACTAGCCTTAAGCAGAAAAATAAATTAAAAATCCCAAGTGAATCTTTAGTTAGCTTAAGATAGAAATTGTGTATCAACTAAAGTGTGGGAACATTGGGTAATAAGGAAATGTATTTAATTTATTTGAATATTGGGAATTTGGGAACCTACTCATGAAAAGAAAAACCAAATTAGAAAATGATGAAGAATCTATGTGCATTGATACGTTATGTTTGCTTTTATAAAAAAAATAAAAAAATAAAATAAAATAAAATAAAATAAAATAAAATAAATAATAAAAATTATATAAAATAAATAAGGGGACAAAAATTATCCCAATGTTAATGTTAATCAATGCACATGTGATAAATCAAAAAGAAAAAAAATTTGGTACATGAGTATGGGAATCATACAAAAGTGGGAATTATGGGTAGCTAGGTATGATTTTAAACTTGTATAGAGTATGTATATGTTAGGTGAGATCTTAAACTAATCAAAGATTCACTTTGTTAGCTCACTTAGCCTTATATATATATATACATCCTTACCTTTACCTTAGCCCCATTACAACCTTGAAAAGACCTCATGATGTTTGCATTGGTATATTAATTGTTGTTGATTAGTTAGGAAAAGAACAAAAGTTAGAAAGCATGATTAGAGAAGGATAGAGTGATCACCCTATACACTAGAGATTAGAGCGTACATACATTATCAGTGAGGGTTCAATGCTTGAATTTTCATGTTCCCTGCTTTCACGAGCTATCTTCTTGCACTTTTATCTGTTTTATTGTGTAATGATAAAATTAGTGGAATTTGATTTGTAATTGTTTTAAAGAGCTTATTTACTTTTGATCAAGTGGACAAGAATCATATAGTTGCATTTATTTATATACATATAGGCTTGCATTGCATTTCATGAGTTTTTACATGTTCATGCTCATTTCCTTATCTCCTTCAATTAAGCATGAGGACATGCTAATGTTTAAGTGTGGAGAGGTTGATAAACCACTATTTTATGATTTATATTGTGTTTAATTGTGTGGTTTTATCATGATCCTTACCCACTTATTCATTAAATTAGCATGCATTTAGATTTCCTTCCTGAATTTATTACATGTTTGAAAACTGCTTCCTAGAGACTTTAATTATTTATTTTTAATTCTCCTTTATTCCATTCGATGCCGTGATCTGTGTGTTGAGTGTTTCAGACTTTACAGGGCATAAATAAGTTGGATATTGGAAAGGAAGCTAGAAAAAATGGAAGGAACACAAGAATTTGAGGAGATAACCAGCGAGAAGTGACGCGGTCGCATGGCTCACGCGACCGCGCGAAGGAGAGCAAATCGCAGTGACGCGGCCGCATGGCTCATGCGGCCGCGCGAATTGGAAAAGCTTTGGCGACGTGGTAGCGTGGAAGACGCGAACGCGTGGCAAGGAAAAGCGTGAATGACGCGTCCGCATGGATGACGCGATCGCGTGACATGTGCGATCTGCATAATCTGCAGAATTCGCTGGGGGCGATTTTGGACCCTATTTCGACCCAGTTCTCGGCCCGGAACAGCAGACTAGAGTCAGAGAATATGCAGAAACAAAAACACGTTCATTCAGAGACAATTTTAGATCTAGTTTTACTCTCTTAGGTTTTTCTCTCTAGGTTTTAGAATTTTAATTTTCAATTGGTCTTAGCATTGGAACATTGAGAAGAGTTATTTTCTCATCAAGACTTCGTCATTCTAGTTCGTTTTCTCAACTTGGTTTTATCCTTCCATGTCCTTTGCTTTGTTCAATTTTGTCATTCAAATACTTTTATGATTATTTAATGCAAGGATTATTTCTTTTTAATTTAATTTCAATTCCAATAATCATGTCTTCTTTTAATCCCCTTTCATGTGTTATGGATTTATTATTTACAATGCGTGAGTAGTTTCTTTACTTGATGGGGAGTTGATTAAAAAGGAACTCTTGAGTTGGAAGGATCGAAAGAAAATTTGTAATTGGGTTAATTGTTGGATTGTTACCCTGTCACCAATGCCAATCCCTTTGAACTAAGTGGGTTGCAACTTGTGAACAGATCTAGCATTCTAACTTGTTTGACTTTCCCTTACATAGTAAAGGATAACCAAACAGAGCAACCATTAATTATAAATCAATCTTAAAATCATTCCATCCATAATAGAGATTCCAACTAATCAACTCCCAGTCAAGGCTTTTATTTATATTATTTAAATTTCCTTAATTTAAATTCCAATTTACTTAGCTCAACTTCTTGGAACATCTGATTAATAAGATAGCACACTTTTCTGCAACTCGTTGGGAGACGACTTGGGACTTAAAACTCCCAGTAATTTTTAATTCAAACTCTCTGTGACATACTTCTAAATTGATAGGCAGATTTTCGGTGAGTTAAGAACTATAATTGCAACGTAACCATTTTAATAATTTTTAATTCACCAGCTTCTGCGTCTCATCAGCCGTTCTCCCCTTCCCCGTCCTCTGTTTTATCTTTCAACTTCCCTGCTTCCAGGTTCCATACCCTCCCTTGTTCTGCTTCCCTTTTTCTACTTTATGTTAATTTCATTAATTAGCTAGCTTAGTTAATTAGTTTAAGTTTACTTAGGTGGTTAGCGAATCTGGGCTGAGTAGTGGATTTAGGATTAACTGAATCTTTGCTGCTGTGTGAAATTGCTCTGTTTCTTGGATTACTCTATGTTAGTTCAATCTGTGATGCTGCTTGGTTGTGTTTGATTGATGAAAGGAACTGCTGCTGTTCTTCATGCTGTTTAATTTAAATTGTTGCTGAACTATTGGCTGTTTGTTGCATTCATATGAATTCATATATATGGTTTTGTGTTTTGATTGTTGATGAATCCATATGGAACCTGATTTGTTGTTTAAACTTGGAAATAGCCAATTTGCTGCTGAAATGCTGCCGAATTTTTCCTAACCATGTTCCATGAATTAACAATGCTTTGATTGGTGTAACTAACTCTAGTTGATGATTTTTGTATCAATTAGAATTTTTTCACCTAAAGGGTTTTGAAAAATCCTCATGGGCATGTTTACAGGTTTTTGGTTATGCTCCTAATGCGCTTTACTTGCTTGCAATGCTAATTTGCTATATGCATTGCATGATTGCGTAAGTTTTCAAATTTACCATAAACTTGATTTTCATTTAGAGTTAAGCTCAACTTGCTTGCTTTCACAAGATTGATGGTTTCTTCTACCTATGTGGCCATTGTGATTCAATTCCTATATATCCTTGGTCACATGGCGCATGAATTATCAAATCTCACCTAAATCCTTGTGACTTGCATGCATGGTTGGAATTGGTATTAAACGTGCTTAAAATACTTGTTTCTCAAGGTTTTGCTCTCACCAACTCCAATTCACATAACTCTAGTGATCCTTGCATTGATTGATGACTTATTTTCTCATTAGTTGCTTTCTAGCTATACCATATTTCATCATCAATGACTTGATGCATTTCATGATTGTGAACGTGCTTACATTCCTATTTTGTGCGTTTCTTTTGAATTGAGCCAATAACCACCATATCACTGATTTTTAAACTGATTTCTAACTTTACTCTATTTAACCAACTAACTTCTTTTGGTTTTCAACCTAACTCTTTTGATCATTATTTTGGATATGGTGTTTCCTAGGCTTAGTGAACGAGTAATGTGCAAATGTGGTTTGAATTCTTGGTTTAAAGTATGATTTGAATTCTAAATTCTGTTGCTTGCATTCCAAGAAATCCCTTTACTTTATTCACTTCATGAATATGCTTTGCTTTGAGTGCTTTGTATCTATTTGGCTATCTGCTTATACTGTATCATCTCTGTTTTTCAGGATGTCAGACAAGGGAAAGGCTATAGCCACTACCTCCAAAAAGAGGAAGCGCTCCAAGACCTCTACCCCCTCACCATATACTAATTATGCCAAGAATCCATTAAACAAAAAGGATAAGGAAAATCAGCTACTGCCACCCACTGACCCGATCAAATTCCCAAACCTCTACTATGAGCTGCGTTTCTCCAGTTATAAGAAGAAAAATCTGAACATTGAGAAGACGCTGAACCTTCCCAATGAAGTGAGGCATGCCATAAACACCCGCATCTCAGAGTTGGGGCTAGATTTCGTTGATAGAGACTTGGGAAGGATTAACATCTCATGGGTTAAGGAGTTCTACTGTAACTTCTTCCAAGCGGGCTTAGATTCAGTGCACTTAAGGGGTAGAGAGATTATGGTCACTGAGGCTGCCATAGGGGATGCACTGCTTTGCAGAGTTGGTACTCCTGACACTTGTGCCTACCATCAGGCAAAGGGAGCTCTTCTCTCCATGACATTTGACTATGAGGCGCTTAAGCGCGTGATTGCCACACCAGACGCTCCTTGGGTGATGGATTCGAACAACAAGAAGCCCAAGGAGATTCTATCCACATATTTGTCTAAGGAGGCTAGGACCTGGCAGCAGATATTTGCCCACTATGTCTTGCCTACCACTCACTTCTCGGAGATTCCAATGGATATGCTAGTTCTGATTGGGTGTGTCATGGAGGGAAAAGAGGTGTATTTCCTCCGGCTGATCAGGCATAGCATGTGGAGAGCTCATATTCGCGGCTTGCTACCGTTTCCTACACTGGTCACTAGTTTGGTTGAGCTAGCTGATGTCCCATGGGAGGACGATGATGTGACACCACCACCCCCAGAGGACGACGACAAGGAGGTTACCATTCCATGGGGTGGATGGGTGCACAAGAAGCCCTCGACCAGCCGCCGTTCTCGAGCGAGAGCGGTGGTTGAGGCAACTAGACCCCCATCCTCCACGGCAGCAGGACCCGCCTCTTCCTCAGCAGCCGCAGCATCCTTACCACCAACACCACCAGCACCTGAGCCGACCTATCTGTTGGTGCAGCACCTCCTTCACTTCATGGAGCGCTTTGAGCATCGTGTCATGCGACGTCTCGACCGCATCGACCAGGTGTTTGTATCACAGGGCATCGAGCTACCGCCGCTCCTAGACTCTCCCGCTTTCGACGACCAGGATCAGAAGGAGGAGCTGGCTGAGGAGCCGACTCATCAGGATGCACCTCCAGAGACACAGGCCACCACTGAGGTCCAACAGCCTCCTGAGGATCCACAGCCACATCCAGAACCACAGCCAGTCCTAGTCCCACAGCCTGAGCCTGAGCCATAGCCCGGCGTGATTGTTGACCCTCATCCCAAGCTTCAGCAGTAGCATCGAGGACGATGCTTGATTCTAAAGTATGGGGAGGTCACCGCTCGTGACCGGTGTTTTCATTTATGTGGTGAACTTTCGGACATCTATTTCTATTTTCTGCTACTTTATTTTATTTTGCACTTTATGTTTTAGATCATTTTGGGATTACTGTACATAGTTGCTATTGTGGATACTTTTATTTTGGTAGTTGCACACTTTTAGTATATATATATATATATGTATGTTTTGCATCTTAGTTTTTGATTGTGATTAGAAAAGTGTTTCGGGATTGTTAAAAAAAAAATCTAGTTAACCCTTTTTATATAAGAATTGTGTTTTGATTGAAAAAAGGGTAAACTAGGAAAAAAAATTTTAAGTTTTCTAAATTACAACATTGCATTAGAATAAGCTTAGTCAATATGATGAAAATTTCCAAGAAATTCATTTTTAGGGTACCACCCAATTGGTTGAAAATTTTTTTTAGAACTTGCTTGAATTATACACTTGTGGATCATGTTTTGAGCTAAGAATACAAGCATGTGAGATTCGAGCCTAATTGTGTGGTTACATCTTATGACCACTTACTTTCATTCTTGTGTGCATTATTCTCTTCCTATGATTGTAATCTTTGATTTGTTTGATTCTTTATATCCATTATTTTGTGTATACATGCATTTATATGATTGAGGTCATTGTTCAAATAGCTCACTTACCCAAATAGCCTACCTTTTATCTCCCATTGTTAGCCAATTTTGAGCCTATGCTTAACCCATTTGTTCTTAATGTTAGCATATTACAAGCCTAAGTGAAAAGCAATAAATGTCCCTTGTTTGGATCTTTGATTATCTTAGTCTAGTGAGAGTGTTCATCATTTGATTTTGGGAGAGTTGGGAATATTGGGTAGAGATAAAAGTGTGTTTACATTTTTGTTGAAAAATCATGGGAATTGGGTACATACTCATGTATTAATCATGTGTAAACCATATGCATTGATGTTTCTCTAAAAAAAATTTTAGAAATTTACAATGCAACAAGAAGGGAACAAAATGTCCCAAAGTTTGAAGTTTAATAAAAGTCAATGCATATGGGTGGTGATTAAAAAGAAATGCATGAATGTGTGAAAAGTGAAGAATGAATAGCTAGGTTTGTTTAGAATTGTTAGGTTATCATAGGTTTGGTGGGAAGTTTAAGTTGATCAAAGATTCAAATTTCAAGCTCACTTGACCATGCATCCTATCTTGACCCTAATCCCATTACAACCTATGGGAAGTCCTCATGATATTTGTATGCATGCATAAAGTAATTGTTGATTGTTAGATGAAAAATAAATCTTAGAAAACATGATTAGGAAAGAATTGAGTGAATCAACCCCATACACTTGAGTGCATAGAGCGGATACACATCCGGCAATGGTTCAATCGCTCAATTACATGTTTCCACCCATGATCATCTTTTCTTGCAAGTTTGTGAACTCTTTCAATGATTCAATCCAATTGTGGTTTGCTTTGATTGCTAATACCTTAGCCCTTATGCTTACATGTGTATTCTTGAAAATTAATTTATTTTAACTAAGCCATTGCATCATGTAAATAGATTGCATATAGATAGATTGCATTTAGTTAGTTGCATTGAATAAATGTTAACACCCTTTGCTTCTTTCCTGATTTTAGCATGAGGACATGCTTAGTTTAAGTGTGGGGAGATTTGATAAACCCCGATTTCGTGATTTATCTTGTACTTATTTTGGGGGATTTTATCACCTTTTCCCACATTTATTCAATGAATTAGCATGGTTTTGTAATTCTCCCTTGAATTTTGCTTAAGTGTAAAAACATGCTTTTTAGGCCTTAAATTGGTAATTTTGATTCACTTTAATTCCATTCGATGCCTTGATATGTGTGTTGAGTGATTTCAGATTTATAAGGCAAGTATTGGATGGAAGAAATGAGTAGAAAAGCGTACAAAGGGGAGAATGCATGAAGAAACAAAGATTGGGAATGCATCAAAGGACGTGCACGCGCACAAGGCGCGCACGCGCAAAAGTGGCCTCGCCCATAGACGCGCACGCGTACATGCCGCTTCCGCGCGGATGGAGAATTTACCAATCGACGCGCACGCGCACTTGGTGCGCACGCGCACTTGGTGCGCACGCGCCGGTACTCTTACATGGCCCACTTAAAGGCAAAACGCTGGGGGCAATTTCTGAGCTGCCCAGGCCCAAATCCAACTTGTTTCTGAGTGTATTTCATGCAGAATTGAAGTCCAAGCAAAGGGGGAGCAATTAGTTTTAGCCATCATGAGCCTTTAGTTAGTTTTCTAGAGAGATAAGCTCCCTCTTCTCTCTAGAATTAGGTTAGGATTAGGTTAGATTATCTTATACTCATGTTCAATTACTCGATTTTATCTTGTTTCTTTTATAATTTCTCATCTCTACATCTTGATTCTCTTAATTGTGATGCTAATTTCTCATTTTGCTCTCTTTTGTGATGATGAACTCATGTTGGATTTGATTTACTTTTAATGAACTTTTGATTTTGATGTTCCTTTTATTGATGAATTGAGTTGTGATCTTACCTTTCTTGCATATAGTAGTTGTTAGACTTTACTATTCTTGCAATTTATGATGTTTACCTTTATTGCACTCCATGTGTTTGATGAAATGTTCTCTTTAACCTTTGAGTAATTTTGTCAACTCTTGGTCTAAGCCAAGGGAATTGGGTAATCTTGAATCATTGGGTATGATGGAATTGGTGATTTGAGAACCCATGGTGATCAATTTGATACCCATTGACGCTAACCCACTACTAAGTTAATTAATAGGTAGGTTAGGACTTAAGGGTTGATGTGATCAAACCTATTTGACGTACTTCAAGCTTAGGAGTAAATGTTACGTACTTAAAGCTTTTGGGAAGTAGACTTAATAGGTTGGCCTCTCATAATTATCAATATTCAGTTTGTTGACAAGGACGGTGATCTCAATTACCCAAGTCTTAGCCAAGAGTTCTCTATTTTGCTTTCTTTACTCACTTGCTTTCTTGCCATCTCATGAACCAAAACCCCCCTCTTTACCCCTTCATAGCCAATAACTAAGCACTACATTGTTTCCTAGGGAGACAACCCAGAGTCCAAATACTCCAGTTAATTCTTATTGGGGTTTGTACTTGTGACAAAACCATATTTTTGCATGTGAGGATTCTTTGTTGGTGTAGAACTATACTTGAAACGAGAATTCATTCAATTGAGGAAATTCTATATCAACAAAAGTTCACACATCAGTGACCCAAAGAGACGGGGAGCCGACTAGGAAGTTCGTCGACAGATTTAACGACAAGTGCCTAGAAATTGACGGCTTGACCGACTCTGTGGCCAACCTATGCCTGACGAACGGTTTGTTAAATGAAGACTTCAGAAAGCACCTTACTACCAAGCCCGTATAGACAATACAAGAGATCCAGAACATGGCGAGAGAGTACATTAATGATGAGGAGGTTAGCCAGGTGGTGGCGGCTAATATGCGACAGCCGGCTAACCCTCCCCCTCGTTAACCTGGGATGGGGAGAGGTTGAAAGAACTTTCCAAAGATGGAGGATCGGCTAAACCTTTTAAGCCTTTCCCCTGAGTTGGAAAGTTCACGAATTATACCCCCCTTACGGCCCCAATCGTGGAAGTCTACCAGCAGATTGCTGACAAGGGTATCTTGTCAAAGCCTCGGCAACTGAAAGACAGAACAGATGGGAACAAGAGCTTGTACTGTGACTACCACAAAGGTTTTGGCCATAAAACCTAGGATTGTTTTGACCTAAAGGATTCCTTGGAACAAGCCATCCGCGAGGGCAAGCTGACTGAGTTTTTCCAGTTTATAAGGGAGCCCAGGCGAAGAGAATGAAAATGTTCCGAGGAAGATCGGGGACAGGCCGTGAAGCTGAGAGAAGGGCCTAGTGAATATGTAGACAATGCCCTCACGGTGGTGAACGTCGTGGTCGGGAAAGATGCACTCCCTAGATCAAGGTTCGCTACCAAAAAGGACGCCAGAGTCTTGGCCGTATCATCAGGGAGCCATAGGCCCCTGTCCAGGGAACCTCCGAGAAAATTGTTTGGGTCAGAAGACCAGTGGTTTCATGACATCCTAGAAAATCCCCTATGGTGATAACGGCAAGAATCGGAAAGGGCCTGGTCAAGCGGATGCTCGTGGACACCGGAGCTGACTCCAACATCATGTTCAGGAATGTGTTCGACGCCCTAGGACTCTGGGAGACCGACCTAAAAGCCCATCAACACGGGGTCGTTGGTCTAGGAGACAACTTTATAAAACTCGACAGGATAGTCACCCTCCCTATTTGTATCGGTGGAGGAGAAGGAAAGAGGTCGGTAATAGTGGAGTTTGTAGTCCTAAGGGACTCTACAACTTACAACGTCATCCTAGGGCGGAAGACGATGAATGAGTTCTCTGCTGTGATATGCACGAAGTTTTTACTATGAAGTTTGTTACTGACTACGGGTCCGTTGGATCCCTCAGAGGAGACCTAGAAATGGCGGTTGCATGCGACAATGCCAGCCTCTCCCTGAGAAAGAATTCAAAGGAAGTATATGGGGTCTTTCTGGCTGACTTAGATGCCAGAGTGGATGACAAGCCGAGGCCCGAGCCCGAGGGAGATTTGGAGAAGTTTCGAGTCGGGGACACGGAGGACAAATTCACCTTTGTGAATAGGAGCCTCCCCCATAACTTGAAAGAACCCTCATGGAGGTCACTAGGGCAAACGACGACTTAATCGCCTGAACCCCAGCCGACATGATTGGGGTGGACCCCGATTTCATGTCTCACCGGCTTGCCGTAAAGCCAGATGCCAAGCCCATTGCTTAGAGGCGAAGGAAGATGTCCCAAGAAAGAGCTAACAAGGTGGCCAAGCAGACGGCTAGCCTGTTAGAAGCTGGGTTCATCAGGGAACTTGAATACTCGACATGGATGTCGAATGTAGTCCTTATCAAAAAAGCCAATGGGAAATGGAGGATGTGTGTCGATTATTCGGACCTCAACAACGCGTGTCCCAAGGACTCATTTCCTCTCCCAAACATCGATCCCCTGGTTGATGCGGCAGCAGGATATCAATTCCTAAGCTTCATGGATGCGTACTCTGGATATAACCAGATACCGATGCACCGACCTGACGAGGAAAAAACGGCGTTCATAATGCCAGGGGGCACCTACTGCTATAGGGTGATGCCGTTCGAACTGAAGAACGCAGGAGCAACCTACCAGAGGCTAATGAACAAAGTATTCAGCGATCTCATCAGGAGGTCGGTCGAAGTCTATGTTAACGACATCTTGGTGAAAACCAGCCAATCAGAGGACCTAGTCGGCGACCTAGAGACCGTCTTTAAGTCTCTTCGTAAGCACAATATGAGACTCAACCCCCTAAAATGGGCCTTTGCCATGGAGGCTGAGAAGTTTCTCGGCTTCATGATAACCTAGAGGGGGTTGAGGCCAACCTAGACAAGTGCGAAGCCATTCTGTGAATGACAAGCCCAGGATGCATTAAAGACGTACAGAGATTGGCCCGAACGCTCACAGTTCTATCCCGTTTTCTCGGTGCATCGGCAGCCAAAGCTCTCCCCTTCTTCAATCTCATGAGGAAAAGGATAGCCTTCGAATAGACCCCAGCCTGCGAAGAAGCCTTCAACCATTTCAAGAAGATACTTTCAACCCCACCAGTCCTGGGCAAGCCCAAAAATGGTGAGATGCTGTTTGATGAGCGGATATTTTATACGCTTTTTGACATCATTTTCATATAGTTTTTAGTAGTTTTTATTTAGTTTTCATTAAGTTTTTATAGGTTTTAGTGTTAAATTCACATTTTTTGATTCTCCTATGAGTTTTTGTGTTCTTGGGAAATTTTAGATAATTTCTGGCTGGAATTGAGTAGCTGGAGCAGAAGTCTGATTTAGAGACAGAGAAAGCACTGCAGATGCTGTCCAAATCTGACCTGCCTGCATTCGGAAGAGCTTTTCTGGAGCTGTAGAAGTCTAAATGGAGCGCTCTTAACAGCTATGGAAATCTGACTTTCAGGGCTTTCCAGCATTATATAATAGCTCATACTTTGCTTTGGATTAGAAGGCCCAAAACTGGCCCGTCCAACGCCAGCTTCATGCCCCTTCCAGGCGTCCAGCACCTAAAGAGCAGAGCCCATTGTCCAAAGGAGACGGTTATATTTATACATCTCTCAGATGGTTAATCCACAATTTTGTTGGGGACTTCTTGATACACCAATTCAGCCGATCTCCGGGGAGACTAAGGTCTCCGTGGTATAGGCTAGAATCCATAGAAGCAACGTTCTCTGATCCGGAATATTCGACCTTGTCTATGCCGTTTTGAGTAGGATCACCAAGAGAATGAATTGCTAAGAGCTTCACCCTCCGTCAGATTGAATGACCACGTCCATTGGCGTTCACCCTGTAGCAGAGGAGATCAAGGACCATTGGTGTGGCTTTGATCACTTACAGCCTGCCATAGAAGAAGATCACTCACAAGCAAGGAAGACAGTAGTACCAGAGTTACTTCAGAAAGACAAAGCAACTCTAACTCTCAATCTAATCCTATCATTTATTCCTTTCACAACTTATGAGAAATGTTATGTTTATATCACTGATAATCCAACTCCTTTTGATTTTGCCAGACTAAGACCTGCAAGACAACCATAGCTTGCTTCAAGGCACAATCCTCGTGGGATCGACCCTGACTCGCTCAGGTATTACGTGGACGACCCAGTGCGCTTGCTGGTACTGCTGCTGTTGTACGAAATAGTGTGGGTTTTGCATACACGCGTACCAAGTTTTTGGCGCCGTTGCCGGGGGTTGTTGAGTTTGGACAAACTGCCAAATTGTTCTGCTCCTTAGATAGGGTAAATTTTTATTTTTGTTAAGTCTTTGATTTTGATTTTCTTCTTCTCTATTTTTCGAAATATTAAAAAGCTTTTTTCAAAAATATTTTTCTTTTCTTTGTTTAATCCTTGCATTTTTTGAATGTGTTTATGTTCTTGGTTTGTGTCTTTGAGTTTTTTTTATTTTATTTTTCCTTCTTTCATTTTCGAAAATTTCAAAAAGGTTTTTCAAAAATATTGTTAAATTTGTAGTTCAATTGGCTAGAGCGTTGTGTTCATGTTCTTGGTAATTTATGTTCTTTTGAGTCTTTCTTTCTAAAAATTTTTCAAAAATATTTTTCTTTGGTTAAATCTTGTGTTAAGTCTTTAAATTTGGTGTTTTTTATTTTTCTTGCAATTTTCAAAAATTTGGTATTAGTTTTCTAAAAATTTTAAGTTTAGTGTTCTTTTTTTTTTGTGTTCTTGAGTTCTTTGAGTCTTTAAATTTTGTTCTTCGTGTTCTTGTGAGTCTTCAAGATGTTCTTGAGTCTTGCATGTGTCTTGATCTTTAAATTTTTAAGTTTGGTATCCTTTGGTGTTTCCCTCCAAAAATTTTCAAAAAACAAGGGTGCTAAATCTAAAAATTTTAAGTTTTGTGTCTTTTTTGTGTTTTTCTCTTTCATCAATAAATTCAAAAAAATAAAAAAATATCTTTTCTAACTAATTTTCAACCATAATTTTTGAAAATCATAAATAAAATTCAGATTTCAATTTTTAAAAATTTTATCTTATCATATCTTAGTTGTCAAGTTTTCAAAAATCTTATCTTTTTCAAAACCACATCATATCTTTTTCAAAATTCAAAAAAAAATTATCTTAGCTCTTTCAAATTTCAAATTTTTTAAAAAAAAAATAAATCTTTTTCAAAATCAATTTTCTAATCTTATCTTTTTGTTTCTTTCTTATCTTTTCTAACTTCGAATTTTTAAATCATATCTTTTTCAAAACTTTTTAAAATATTATCTTATCTTTTTCTAAAATTTCAAATTTCAATTTCAAATCTTTTCTTATCTTATCTTATTTTTAAAATTCAAATCTTTTCTTATCTTATCTTTCATTTTTATTTTTATTTTTTTATCTTTTCTTAATTAATATCTTATCTTCTCTCTCATCTTTTTCAAAACCACTTAACTAACTCTCTCTTCTCAAATTTTCAAAAAACCACTCCTCTTTTTCTCTCTCTTATTTTTCAAAACCTCCTAACTAACTCTTCTCTTCCTTAATTTTCGAAAATATCTCTTTCTTCTCTCTCCTATTTTTCAAAACCACCTAACTAACTCTCCTCTACCTTAATTTTCGAAAATACTTCTCCTTCCTCTCTCTCTTCTTTTTCAAAACCACCAAACTAACTCCCTTCTCTCTCAATTTTCGAAAATTAATTCTCCCTCTCTCTCTTCTATTTTCGAAAATTTAACACTTAAATTTTAAATTCTTTTTAAATTAATTAACTAATTTTTGAAAATAATTAAATAAATAAAATAAAAATAAAAATATTTTAATTCTTATTTACTTATTCTATTTATACTTCTTCTTTTCTCATCTCTATTCATTCAACTCTACTTCCTTCTCTAGCTCTAACTCAACTTCTTTATCTGCATTCCTTTCTTCTCCACATCTCACTTGGAGCTTCTTGCTAATTGGCACAGAAAGTTTTCTTGTGATTTCCTTTCTTTATTTACTCTTATCTACCATCTCCAAGGTAATTTTTCTTTACTTATTTTATTTTTATTTTAATTTTTTTACCTTCTTCTTCTTTCTCTACTTCTGACTTTAAGGAGGAGTTTCTTGCCTATTGGCGTGGTCTCTTCTTTTTCTCTTTTCTTCTTGTTTATGACTAGAAACAGGGATAAAGAACCCCTCTTGACTCCTAATCCTGAACCTAAGAAGACTCTAAGGAGGCGTTTATAACTAGCTAAAGCACAACACTCCGAAAGAGACATTTTAGAAAGTTTTTAACAAGAAGTAGAGGATATGGCCGAACCACAAGAGGAGCCAAGAAAGGTCCTTGGCGACTCCACCACGCCTACCTTTGAGTTTTATAGCAGAAGCATTGTTGTATTTGGCATTGGAGCTAACAATTTTGAGCTTAAGCCTCAGTTAGTCTCCCTTCTGCAGCAAAACTACAAGTTCCATGGACTTCCATTGGAAGATCCCTATCAATTCTTAGCAGAATTTTTATAGATCTGTGATACTGTAAAGACTAATGAAGTTGATCCTGAAGTCTATAAGCTTATGCTTTTCCCCTTTGCTTTAAGAGATAGAACTAAGTTTTGGTTGGATGCCCAACCAAGAGAGAGTCTTGACTCTTGGGAAAAGCTAGTTAATGCTTTTCTGGCTAAGTTCTTTCCTCCACAAAGGATGAGCAAGATTAAAGTGAAAGTTCAAACCTTCAGACAAAGAGAAGGTGAATCCCTCTATGTAGCTTGGGAAAGATACAAGAAACTGATCAGGAGATGTCCTCCTGATATGCTCTCAGAATGGTCCCTCATAGGCGTGTTCTACAATGGTTTATCTGAGATGTCCAAAATTTTATTGGACAGCTCTACAAGCGGATCTCTTCATTTGAAGAAAACACCTGCAGAAGCAAGAGAACTCATTGACATGGTTGCAAACAACCAATTCATGTACGCCTCTGAGAGGAATCCTGTAAATCATGGAACCTTTCAGAAGAAAGGAGTTCATCAAGTTGAGACTCTGAATGCCATCCTGGCTCAGAATAAGATCCTGACCCAACAGGTCAACATGATCTCTCAACATCTCACTGGGATGCAAACTGCATCTGACAGTAATCAAGAAGCTTCCCTTGAAGAAGAAGCTTATGATACTGATCAACCCACCATGGAAGAGGTGAATTATATGGGAGAAGCCTATGGAAACACTTACAACCCTTCATGGAGGAATCATCCTAACCTCTTATGGAAGGATCAATAGAAACCTCAGCAAGGTTTCAATCAAGGTGGTAGGAACCAGAATAGGTTCAACAATAAACCACCATTCCCATCTTCTCAAGGGAATATGGAGACTTTTAAGTAGAGCCTTTCTGACTTAGCCATTCTAGTATCCAGCCTCACTAAGACCACCCACAGTTTCATTAATGAAACAAAGTCTTCCATTAGAAACCTGGAGGTACAAGTTGGTCAACTGAGCAAGAGGATCCTTGAGATCCCTCCTGACACTCTTTCCAGTAATACTGAGGTTAATCTTAGAGAAGAGTACAGGACCATAACCATTGAGGTTGAGGCCAAATTGGAGGAGAATGGGAAGGCATTGAACGCCAGTGAAGAAGCCTTCACTGGGCGTTCAACGCCCACCAGCCCAAGGAAGCTGGCGTTGAATGCTAGCAAGGACATCCCTATTGGGCGTTCAGTGCCCAGAATGCTAGAGGGACTGGCGTTAAACGCCAGTCAAAGCACACCCTTTGAGTCCTCAAAGCCCACTCAAGAACCCTCTAGCCCAGAACCAAAGGAAACCATAAAAACCATTGAGGTTCCTTTGAATGCACTTCTGTCGTGCATAAGTTCTGATGACTACTCATCCTCAAGTGAGGATGAAGACACTAGGGAAGAGCAAGTTGCTCATTTCCTAGGAGCTCTAATGAGGCTGAATACCAAATTATTTGGTACAAAGCCTCTGGAGGAAGCACCTCCACTGCTTACCAAAGAACTCCATGCTTTGGTTTAGCAAGAGCTACCTCAGAAGCTTCCAAACCCTGGACACTTTCTGATTCCTTACATCATAGGCACTATGACCTTTGAAAAGGCTCTATGTGACCTAGGGTCAAGCATCAACCTCATGCCACTCTCTGTAATGGAGAAGTTAGGCATACGTGAGGTACAAGTTGCACACGTCTCTTTAGAGATGGAAGACAAGACCATGAAGAAGCCATATGGCTTAGTGGAGGATGTCTTGGTTAAAGTTGGAAACCACTACATCCCAGTAAACTTCATAGTCTTGGATATATGAGAGGATGAGAATGACTGCATCATCCTTGGAAGATCTTTCCTAGCCACAGCTAATGCTATCATTGATGTGGCTAAGGGAGAACAAACCCTAAAGATAGGGGAGGAACACATCTTATTCAAGATGCCTCATCCTAATTCTCCCTCTAAAAGAGAGATAACAGTGCAACACCTAGTGTGCCAACCCTCTCTTTCTGTGCAGAGCTCTGCAGAGCCCCAAACATCAATTCTAAGTCTGGTGTTCGGCAGCCCTCAACAAGCTCTATGCACAAAGGTACTAAGAAGAAAGTACCTCAAGGCTGGAAGGACAAAAAAGTCCCAACTGAAGGCCCTCAACTGGCATGGGAGTTATCTTCACTAAGAATTCAGTCCTACCACATACAGTAAAATGTGTCCTATCTCTAGAGTATGTAGAGCTCATTCATGAGAGGACACGCAGAAAATTCACTGTAAGGGGCAAAAATTTGAGCCCTTACTCACCTCCTTAAGGAGCTGAAGGTCAAGCTAGTGACTTTAAAAGAGCGCTTGTTGGGAGACAACCCAACTTTTACTCAATCCTATTTATTTTATTTTCATTTTATTTTTCTTTCAGTCTTAGAGTCATGATCATGTGCACCAGTCAAGAGACAAAATACACAGCAGTGAAAATAAAACACACTAGTAAGAGTGTCAAAGTTGATCGCCAGTGAGGAAGTCCTCATTGGGCGTTCAACGCCCCAAGAGGGGAGCATTGCTGGTGTTGCACGCCAACCAGGGAGCAACCCCTGGACGTTCAAACGCCAGTGCAGAGAAGCAAGGAATCTGGAATTCCCTAGCCTCTCAAGACCAAGAGGTCCCACAGAAGCTCCACCTACCCCAACCTTCTTCTACTATACTTTGCTCGAGGACGAGCAAAACTCTTAAGTTTGGTGTTGCAAAAGCTCTGCTTTGTGGCTTCTACCTCTCTTAAGTATAGAAGAAGAGGATGAAGCAAACTAGAGAGCATGCACATAAACTTGTACAGCCGCCTCAACAAAGACAAAGGAGTGACATTGAAGAGATTAAGCACTACATTGGATCCTCAAGGAGGAGCACTAGCCACCATCACTCAGGTGGATTCATTCTCTTTTACTCCTTTCCTGTTATTTTTCTATTTTCTGTCTGTTTATCTGTTTTTTTGTCCTAGTTGCATGATTATTTGCACTGATGTCTTTAAGTTGTAAAATATTCCATATATCTCTCACCTTACTTAAATGAAAAAAAAAATTATTGGAAAGAATGAAGAGACGCATGAATTTCAAGTTTAAAATAAGATTAGTGAATTAGTTTGATGTGGTGTCATTTGCTTTTGTTTTCTGAATGAATAAAATAAACAGTGCATATTTGAAGTTAAAATTTTAGAACGTTGGCTCTTGAAAGAATAAGGAAAAAGGAAAAATGTTATTGATAATCTGAAAAATCTGAAAATTGATTCTTGAAGCAAGAAAAAGCAGCAAAAAAGTAAAAGAAAAAGCATGTTGCAAAGAAAAAAAAATTATATGCATGCAAGAAAGAAAATGGCGAAAAAGAAAAAGAAAAAAATAAAAAGAAAAATCCATTACTACCCAAAAATGCAGGAAAAGAAGAGCAAATTGAAAAAGCCAGTAAGCCTTAAAACCACAAGAAAAGGGTAAAAGGACCCAAGGCTTTGAACATCAATGGATAGGATGGCCCAAAGGAATAAAATCCTGGCCTATGCGGTTAAACCAAGCAATCCCTAACCATGTGCTTGTGGCATGAAGGTGTCAAGTGAAAAGCTTGAGACTGAGCGGTTAAAGTCGTGGTCCAAAGCAAAAAGAGTGTGCTTAAGAACTCTGGACACCTCCATCTAGGGACTCTAGCAAAGCTGAGTCACAATCTGAAAATGTTCACCAAGGTAAATTTTTTGTGGCATGAATGTATCCGGTGGTAATACTGGAAAACAGAGTGCTTAGGGTCACGGCCAAGACTCAAAAAGCTGTCTTCAAGAATCAAAATAAGCTTAACTAAGAGAGCCAATAATATCATCTGGATTCTAAGTTCCTAAAGATGCCAACATCTCTGAGTTTCAATGGATAGTGAGATGCCAAAACTATTCAAAAGCAAAAAGATACTAAGTCCCGCTCATCTGATTTTAACTAAGCTTCATTTGAAACTTAGAAATTTATTGTATCTTAATTTTCTTTTTTATCCTACTGTGTTTCTAGTTGCTTGGGGACAACTAACGGTTTAAGTTTGGTGTTGTGATAAGCGGATATTTTATACGGTTTTTAACATCATTTTCATATAGTTTTTAATAGTTTTAATTTAGTTTTCATTAAGTTTTTATAGGTTTTAGTGTTAAATTCTTATTTTTGGATTCTACTTTGAGTTTTTGTGATTTTGGGCAATTTCAGGTAATTTCTGGCTAAAATTGAGAAGCTAGAGCAGAAGTTTAATTCAGAGACAGAGAAAGCACTGCAGATGCTGTCCAGATCTGACCTGCCTGCATTCGGGAGCGCTTTTCTCGAGCTACAAAAGTCCAAATAGAGCTCCCTCAACGGCTATGGAAAGCTGACTTCCAGAGTTTTCCTGCAATCTATAATAGTTCATACTTTGTTTCGGATTAGAAGGCCTAAAATTGGCGTCCAACGCCAGCTTCATGCCCCTTCCAGGCGTCCAACGCCCAAAGAGCAGAGCCCAGCATCCAACGGAGACCCCCTAGCTGGCATTCCACACCCAGAGACCTCATAGCACGTGGATCTCATTAAAGCTCAGCCCAAACACTCACCAAGTGGGCCTCAGAAGTGGATTTTAGCACTAAATAGACTGTTTTGCCCTTACTAGTCATCTGTTTAGTATTTAAAGGGATTATGTTCATGTAATTTGGATAAGTCGGATGACTCTCCGATTCAGGAGAGCACCATACACATTTTTATCTTTGTTTTTACTTTAGTATGAGTTTCTAAACCTCCTAGGTTGAAGGAGAGAGCCCTACTGAGTCCTATGAATTAATAAAAGTACTATTTCTTCTTCTTCGATATGTGTTTGATCTATCTTTAAGATGTATATTCCGATCTTCATCGTGATGAACAGAACGATCTAACAAATTGGCTTTGTTCATCACATTAAGACGAATGTGCCTGACAAACACCCACGTCTACTTGGGTTCGTGTGAATATTTGGCCGAAAAGCACGAACCGAAAGCTATGTTTTTACATCTCTCAGACAATTAATCCACGATTTCGTTGGGGACTTCGTGAGACACCAGTTCAGCTGATCTCCGAGGAGATTAGGGTCTCTATGGTATAGGCTAGAATCCATAGAAGCAGCGTTCTTTGATCCGGAAGATTCGACCTTGTCTGTGGCATTTTGAGTAGGATCACCAAGAAAATGAATTGCTAAGAGCTTCACCCTCCGTCAGATTGAATGACCACGGGCAATGGCATTCAACCTGTAGTAGAGGAGATCAAGGACCATTAGCGTGGCTTTGATCACTTACAGCCTGCCATAGAAGAAGATCACTCACAAGCAAGGAAGACAGTAGTACTAGAGTTACTTTAGAAAGACAAAGCAACTCCAACTCTCAATCTAATCCTATCATTTATTCCTTTCACAACTTATAAGAAATGTTATATTTATATCACTGATAATCCAACTCCTTCTAATTCCGTCTGACAAAGACCTGCAAGACAACCATATCTTGCTTCAAGCCACAATCTTCGTGGGATCAACCCTGACTCGCTCAAGTATTACTTGGACGACCCAGTGCACTTGCTGGTACTGCTGCTGTTGTACGAAATAGTGCGGGTTTTGCGTACACACGCACCACAGTTCTTGTACTTGGCGGTGACGGACAAAGCCTTAGCAGCCGTTCTCGTCCAAGAAGAGGACAAAGCCCAAAAACCAGTTTATTTCATTAGCAAAGCGCTACAAGGCGCAGAGCTAAGGTACACCAAGCTGGAAAAGCTGGCTTATGCACTTCTGACTTCGTCTCGAAGGCTGAGGTAGTACTTCTAGAGGCACTGGATCACCGTGAGAACTGACCAAGCCATTCGTCAAATCCTATAAAAGCCCAATCTGGCGGGATAAATGATGACTTGGGCAGTCGAGCTATCATAGTACGATTTGCAATATGAGCCTAGGCATGCAATCAAGGCTCAGGCAGTGGCGGATTTCCTAGTAGAGGTAACTAGGGACCACCACGAGAACCCGGACACACGGTGGAAGCTCCATATCGATGGAGCCTCCAACCAAGCATTTGGGGGAGCAGGGATAATTCTCGAAAGCTCGATTGGGTTGGTTTATGAGTAGTCTATCAAGTTTGACTTGCCGGTCTCCAACAACCAGGCAGAGTACGAGGCCCTGATAGGAGGCCTACTCTTGGCAAAAAAAGTCAGGGCAACGCGGGTTGAGGTAAACAATGATTCTCAAATCGTTACTTCCCAAATCAAGGGGACCTACCAGGCTAGAGATTCCTTGTTACAAAAGTATTTGGAAAGGGTTAAAAATTTAAGTGAGGACTTTGAGGAGGTCGTGGTTCAGCATGTCCCAAGAGAAAGGAATGCACGGGCCGACCTCCTATCAAAGCTGGCGAGCACGAAGCCATGGTCGGGAAACCGATCTTTGATTCAAGGGCTGATAAAGGAGCCTGCGGTGACCCTGTGCATAACCCAAGCAATGAACACCCCCCTCATGCATCGAACCAATTCTTAACTTCTTGGAAGTTGGTAAACTCCCCGAGGATGAGAAGGCGGCAAAGATGATAAGAAGGGAAGCAGCCAAGTATGTGACAATACAAGGCCAGTTATTCAAGCGAGGGCTGAACCAGCCCTTGCTAAAATGCCTACGCCCCGACCAGACGGACTACGTCCTGACCGAAGTCCACAAGGGATGTTGTGGCCACCACATTGGGGGAAAGGCTCTAGCCAGGAAGCTCATCAGGGCTAGTTACTATTGGAACTCGATGATGTCGGATGCCCAAGAATTTGTGAAGAGATGAAAGAAATGCCAAGAAAACACCAACTTCTACAGGACCCTGGCATCGGAGTTGAGCTTACTAATGGCCCTCTGACCTTTCTGTCAGTGGGGAGTTGACCTGCTGGGACCATTCCCAGTAGGCCCTAGACAGGTTAAATACCTGATCGTGGCCATTGACTACTACACTAAGTGGGTTGAGGTGGAGCCACTGGCTAGTATATCGTCAGAAAAATTGCCAAAAATTCATGTGGAGTCAAGTAATCTCTAGGTTCGGAATCCCAAAAGTCGTGATATCGGATAATGGGACGCAATTCGCTGATAAGAAGTTTGGTGAGTTCCTTTCCGGCTTGGGGATAAATCATAGGTTCTTGTCAATAGAGCACCCACAGACTAACGGTCAGGTAGAAGCAGCAAACAAAGTCATCCTCCAAGGCCTTAGGAAGCGACTTGACTAGAAGAAAGAGGCATGGGTAGATGAACTCGCTTCGGTCTTGTGGTCCTACAGGACGATGCCACAATCCTCCACTGGGGAGACACCTTTCTGGGTCACCTATGGAGTCAATGCGGTGATCCCTATGGAAGTAGGGGAGCCGAGCCCACGGCTGCTCCTTGGTGGAGTCAGGGAAGCAATAGAGAAGGACCTGATCGATTAGACTAGGAAGATGGCTCATTTATCAAAAACAGCGCTGAAACAGTGAGTGGTCCTAAGGTACAATGCCAAGGTACTAAAGAGGAATTTTGAACAAAACGACTTGGTTTTACGACGCAACAATGTAGGACTACCGACCCCTGGAGAGGGAAAACTGGCAGCCAACTGGGAAGGCCCTTTCAGAATAAGAGAGGTAGTCGTCAATGGAGCTTACAAGTTAGAATGACTGGACAAGAGAGAGGTGCTCAAGACACAGAATGCAGCAAACCTGAGGAGCTTCTACTCGTAAAGGCCAGTATAGGACCTGACAACCAGCCGTGTTCCCGATCTAGTAACATCTGTTTATGTTCCTCTATTTTGTTTAAGTCTTTACTTGTCCTATCTTGCTTGAGTTGTTACCCATTCCATTTTGTTAAAGCTTTTAATTGTCTTTCTAGTCATTCTCGACATGCTACTCCTAACGTGTGTTCAATTTAGTTAGTGTTTTACTTTCTATTTTATACTCAATTAACAACATCATGACACCTCGAGATTAATCACCTCGGGAGCCAACAAAATTGTAACCACTATTCAACAGCTATTAAAATAAATGCCACGTAATATAAACGATTAAAAAGCAAAGGCCTGAAGTTGGCCTGACATTAATCAATCAAAACGGTAAACAGTTTAATCTTAAACTACCACATGCCTAGAAAGTACAAAATAAGGAGCCACAATGGCCCAAAAAAGAGTACAAAATGTTCACAAGTTACTTCCTCGGGATATCAACAATTTTGCCATCATTGATGGTCTTGAAAGTGCCAACTGCAGAGATATTGAAGTTGGGAGAAAGCAACTTGACCTGCGCCTTGATCGCCTCCTCGGTGCCAGCAATCACCTCGCGAGCATTCTTGATAGTTTCCTTATTGTTCTTCTTCAAGTCGGTGACCTCCCCCTTCAAGCCTGCAACCTCTGTCTTTGTGGCCTTCACCGAGCTGGCTCTCCAGGGTCACCGTGCGGTCGGAAAGACGAGCCATAGTCTCGTCGGAAAGACGAGCCGTAGTCTCGTCGAAAACCTTCAACTTCCCCTTAATGTCTACCAGCTTGACCTTCAAAGTTTCCACCTCGGCCTTCAGATTTGCGACCTCTCGCAGAGACGAGCGGTACTTGCCATCTAGCACCCCAACCTAGGCTAGGATGGGTTCTGCCTTCCTCGCGATGGTCGCCGCTCTAAGCATGCAGCGGTAAACCCACCTGGCCTGAGAGGCTAAATCCCCGCCATAGAAAAACTCGTCAGTACCCGGCATGAGATGTGAGTCAATGAACCTTCCAGCATCAAAGTTTTATTCCTCGTCAACAAGTACTTCCTCAGAAGTGGGAATCACGCTGGGGCCGGGAGTCGCAACAGCGCTGGTCCCGGCGGTTTCTGGAGGAGGGGGAGCCTACTAAACCTCGGGATGGGGGAAGGCAGTGCCTCGGCTGAAGGAGTTTTCGAGCTATTTTCGTCGCTGTTCCCTGGAAGGAATTGGGCCATCAAGTTGCTTAGACCCATCTTCTCGGCTGCCATGGATACTAAAACAAGAAGGTGGGCACCATGTCAGCATAAGCAAAGTAAAAACGCAAGTTTAAATTAAAGAGCATACTCAAATTACCCGACCACTTACCGACGTAACTTCTACCTATTTCACGATCCCACATCAATAGATGAGGGTTAAGGTTATTTTAGCCAAAAACGGCCAGCAAGACATCAGCGATGTCCCATTTATGCTGGCTCAAACCCTTTTAAGTACTTTTGATTAACCAATTCGACCCGGCACCAAAGCTCCAGTAGGTCGGTATACGCCGTTCTACCTCCAAGGTCAACCAGAAAGGATGACAACCCTCCACTAGCCGTACCTTGAAGTATTTCTCTTTGAAACCGTGAAACAAATCCTCAAATAATCCAAAGATCTGACGACCTTGCACGGCCCAAAATGACGTATACCCCTTTTTGTGTTTCCTTTCTTTAGAGGGATTTGTCAGGAGGAAGAAATAGAGGAAGACTTCCACGGAGATCGGCAGCTCAAGGTACTCGCATACCATCTTGAAGCAGCGAATAGAGGCCCAAATATTGGGGTGTAACTGGGGCGGCGCCACGTCGCACCGGTTCAACAGAGAGATGACAAATGGGGAGAGGGGAAGCGGAACCCCCAGGGTGGTGAACATGGATTTATAAACCCACATCCAGTCGACAACCGGAGGGGTATTCATGTTGATATGGCAGATGCCCTCTCGATCCCCATGCACAAAAGTATCATAATGATATTCTTCGTGAACACCCCCGCAAAGCAGATCTGAGTTTCGGAGATCTTGCATCTCTGCCACGGTCATTCTAGAGGTCGTGTCTTTAACGTCAGAGGTAACCCAGATATAACAGTCAACGAGATTCCTCAGGACGGGACCCTGCACCATACCTACAGTGGGGGAACCACTTAAAGTTAGATCGGGTGGTTGGGAACTCGAAAGATGTGGAAACTAACGCTACCCCCTACCAGACACTAATCTACGGTTGATAAAAAAAAGCAAAAGACAACACACTCTATGGTAACCCCCTATAATCTATCTAGTAGCAGCGTGACCTAAACGAAGCTGTTAAAATCAATTCAAGCAGCTAAAGAAAAAGACAACAACAATAAAAAGTAGGATCAATCCACTAAAGGTAAAGATAAACGACGCTTTCCAGGAAGTAACAGGTGGATAATAGCAAATTCCAAGGAAATGCAAGGGAACAGGGGCGAACTTGAGCGTCTGGATCAGGAAGAATTAGGAAGAAAAAGAAGGAAGAAACAGCAGCGAATGATGTGAAATGATGAGAGTATGAGACGTCAAAGAGGAAGAAGAGGTACGAAAACTGAAAAGTAACTGACACTGAGAAGCGCAAAGGTCAAAGGCAAAACAGACCTTTCACCAAAGGTTTCAAATCAGTTATAATGAGCATTAAATGCCCAACACAAAAAACAAGGCGATGATTGACGTCCCCCAAGAACAAACAAAGGCTACTCGCGCGTAGGGGGACGCCCCTATCACGAGCAACCGACCTATTGAGAACCCCACCAAAAAGGGAGTTGAGAAGTATGCGCCAACTACGGTGCCCACTACCGTAGCTGGCACGTTGGGAGCACTGTTCCAGGCCAACCCAATAGACCAAAGACCCGGGTCCGGACGTTCGGCCGACCCGACAGTTAACTGAGCCCGAACCGGGAGGTGACCTGCACGTCACTTCCCCTCCCGCGTGAACCTGGACAACTGGCAGAAGCTTCCAGATGTATGGCCCTGGCCATTAAGGGCCCACCTGAAGTACAGACCAAGTACGGACTATAAAGGGGGAAGGACCTACCCCACCTCAGAGGTACGTCACCTAACCCTAACTCTAATAGCCGCCTCTTGTACGGACACTGACTTGAGTGTTTGAGTCCTTGCAGGTGCCCCCACCTCATCCTCAACCCGTCAAGCCAGAGGAGTCATTAATCGGAGCTCTCCAGCACCCATCTCCCAGTCACCCACACCTTCACTACCACCAGATCTGACCCGTTTGATACCCGTGCAACCGAACAATAGCCCATTTAAATTCATGATATAATAGTAACAAAATAACATCATTTATTAATGATAAAATAATTGAAATTTGTGAACTCATATCACAGTTTAGGCCATGAATTTTTTACTCCCACATTTTTGTAGGAGTATTGGTGCACGAAATTGTGATCTCCAGGCTCGAACAAATCCTGGTAATGGCTCCAAAGCTTGGTGCTCTGATCTTAATTCATGATTGTCACAACTTCGATACAACTAACCAGCAAGTGCACTGGGTCGTCCAAGTAATACCTTACGTGAGTAAGGGTCGAATCCCACGGAGATTGTTGGTATGAAGCAAGCTATGGTCACCTTGTAAATCTCAGTCAGGCGGATATAAAATAATTATGGAGTTTTCGAATAATAAATAAAAGAATAGGGATAGAGGTACTTATGTAAATCATTGGTAGGAATTTCAGATAAGCGAATGGAGATGCTTTTCGTTCCTCTGAACCTCTGCTTTCCTGCTATCTTCATCCAATCAGTCTTACACATTTCCATGGCTGGCTTTATGTGATACATCACCACTGTTAATGGCTACTTTCGGTCATCTCACGGGAAAATGATCCAATGCCCTGTCACGGCACGGCTAATCGTCTGGAGGCATCACCCTTGTCAATGGCTTCATCTTATCCTCTCAGTGAATAATATGCTCACGCAACCTGTCACGGCACGGCTATTCATCTGTCGGTTCTCGATCATGCTAGAATAGGATTTACTATCCTTTTGCGTCTGTCACTAACGCCCTGCAATCGCGAGTTAGGAGCTCGTCACAGTCATTCAATCATTGAATCCTACTCGGAATACCACAGACAAGGTTTAGACCTTCCGGATTCTCTTGAATGCTGCCATCATTCTAGCTTACGCCACGAAGATTCTGGTTAGGAGATCTAAGAGATACTCATTCTAGCTTATTTCATGTAGAACAGAAGTGTTTGTCAGACACGCGTTCATAAGGGAGAAGGATGATGAGCGTCACACATAATCATCACCTTCATCACGTTCTTGGGTGCGAATGGATATCTTAGAAGTGAAATAAGAAGAATTGAATAGAAAACAGTAGTACTTTGCATTAATCTTTGAGGGACAGCAGAGCTCCACACCTTAATCTATGGAGTGTAGAAACTCTACCGTTAAAAATACATAAGTGAAGGTCCAGGCATGGCCGAGATGGCCAGCCCCCTAAAACATGATCAAAGGATCATAAGGTAATCCAAAGATGCCTAATACAATAGTAAGAGGTTCTATTTATAATAAACTAGTCACTAGGGTTTACATGAGTAAGTAATTGATGCATAAATCCACTTCTGGGGCCCACTTGGTGTGTGTTTGGGCTGAGCTTAAGTGTAGCACGTGCAGAGGCCATTTGTGGAGTTGAACGCCAAGTTCTGTGCCAGTTTGGGCGTTCAACTCTGGTTTTGGATCCTTTTCTGGCGCTGGACGCCAGATTTGGGCAGAAGGCTGGCGTTGAACGCCAGTTTACGTCATCAATTCTTAGCCAAAGTATGGACTATTATATATTGCTGGAAAGCCCTGGATGTCTACTTTCCAACGCAATTGGAAGCGCGCCATTTCGAGTTCTGTAACTCCAAAAAATCCACTTTGAGTGAAGGGAGGTCAGAATCCAACAGCATCAGCAGTCCTTTTTCAACCTCTGAATCTGATTTCTGCTCAAGTCCCTCAATTTCAGCCAGAAAATACCTGAAATCACAGAAAAACACACAAACTCATAGTAAAGTCCAGAAATGTGAATTTAACACAAAATCTATTAAAAACATCCCTAAAAGTAACTAGATCCTACTAAAAACAATGTCAAAAAGCGTATAAATTATCCGCTCATCACAACACCAAACTTAAATTGTTGCTTGTCCCCAAGCAACTGAAAATCAAGTAGGATAAAAAGAATAGAATATACTATAAATTCCAAACTATCAATGAAACATAGCTCCAATCATTTGAGCGGGACTTATAGCTTTTTGCCTCTTGAATAGTTTTGGCATCTCACTTTATCCATTGAGGTTCAGAATGATTGGCATCTATAGGAACTTCAGATTTCGAATAGTGTTATTGACTCCTAGTTCAGTATGATGATTCTTGAACACAGCTATTTTATGAGTCTTGGCCGTGGCCCTAAGCACTTTGTTTTCCAGTATTACCACCGGATACATAAATGCCACAGACACATAATTGGGTGAACCTTTTCAGATTGTGACTCAGCTTTGCTAACGTCCCCAATTAGAGGTGTCCAGGGTTCTTAAGCACACTCTTTTTTTTTTTTTTGCTTTGGACCTTGACTTTAACCGCTCAGTCTCAAGTTTTCACTTGACACCTACACGCCACAAGCACATGGTTAGGGACAGCTTGGTTTAGCCGCTTAGACCAGAATTTTATTCCTTTAGGCCCTCCTATCCACTGATGCTCAAAGCCATGGGATCCTTTTTATTTGCCCTTGCCTTTTGGTTTTAAGGGTTATTGGCTTTTTTGCTCTTGCCTTTTGGTTTTAAGAGCTTTTGGCTTTTTCTGCTTGCTTTTTCTTTTTCTTTCTATTTTTTTTTCGCCTATTTATTTTTTTTTTTTTCTGCAAGCTTTGTTCTTTGCTGCTTTTTCTTGCTTCAAGAATCATTTTTATGATTTTTCAGATTATCAAATAACATGTCTCCTAGTCATCATTCTTTCAAGAGCCAACATATTTAACATTCTTAAACAACAACTTCAAAAGACATATGCACTGTTCAAGCATACATTCAGAAAACAAGAAGCATTGTCACCACATCAATATAATTAAACTAAGTTCAAGGATAAATTCAAAACTCATGTACTTCTTGTTCTTTTGAATTAAAACATTTTTCATTTAAGAGAGGTGATGGATTCATAGGACATTTATAACTTTAAGTCATAGTTACTAACTACTAATGATCATGTAATGAAGACACAAACACAGATAAGCACATAACATAGAAAACGAAAAACAGAAGAAATAAGAACAAGGAATGAATCCACCTTAGTAATGGTGGCGTTTCCTTCTTGAGGAACCAATGATGTCCTTGAGCTCTTCTATGTCTCTTCCTTGTCTTTGTTGCTCCTCCTTCATTGCTTTTAGATCTTCTCTGATTTCATGAAGGATGATGGAGTGCTCTTGATGTTCCACCCTTAGTTGCTTCCAATAATTGTGTGGAAGAAAATGTATCCCTTGAGGTATCTCAGGGATCTCTTGATTTGCAGTCAAATGTTCTACCACTGAGCTATAGACCCTTGATGGAAGCTTTTGTCTTCCCTTTCCTCTTTCTAGAGGTTTCTCTGGCCTTAGGTGCCATCAATGGTTATGGAAAAAACAAAAAAGCTATGCTTTTACCACACCAAACTTAGAATGTTGCTCGCCCTCGAGCAAAAGAAGAAAGAATAGAAGAATAAGAAGAAGATATGGAGGAGATGGATGGGAATGTGTATTCGGCCATATGGGGGGATTGGGTGGGAGAGAGATGTTGAATTTTTGAAGGTAGTGGGTGTATGGATGTGAGTGGTAAATGGAAAAAAAAGAAGGGATGATCATGAATGGAAAGAGAGATAATGAGGTAGGTGGGGATCCTGTGGGGTCCACAGATCCTGAGATGATCCTATAGGGTCCACAGATCCTGAGGTGTCAAGGCATTTACATCCCTGCACCAATTTAGGCATGTAAAATGCCCTTGCACACAACTCTGGGCGTTCAGCGCCAGGTTGGTGCCCATTTTGGGCGTTCAACGCCCTTTTGCTGCCATTTCTGGCGTTGAACGCCAGAACCATGCTTGTTCTGGGCGTTCAGCGCCAGGATGCTCCCATTCTGGGCGTTCAGCGCCAGAACTATGCTCTATTCTGGCGTTTGAACGCCAGACAGATGCTCCTCCAGGGTGTGATTTTTCTTCTGCTGTTTTTTATTCCGTTTTCAATTTTTATATTTATTTTGTGACTCCTCATGATCATGAACCTATAAAGACACACAACTAAGAAAAATATAGTTAGATAAATAAAAATTGGGTTGCCTCCCAACAAGCGCTTCTTTAGTGTCAATAGCTTGACAGTGGGCTCTCATGGAGCCTCACAGATGTGTAGAGCTTTGTTGAGACTCTCCAACACCAAACTTAGAGTTTGGATATGGGAGTTCAACACCAAACTTAGAGTTTGGTTGTGGCATCCCAACACCAAACTTAGAGTTTGACTGTGGGGGCTCTGGTTGACTCTGCCTTGAGAGAAGCTTTTTCTGCTTCCTCTCCATGGTTGCAGAGGGAGTTCCTTGAGTTTTAAACACAAGGGAGTCCTCATTCCATTGAAGGACTATTTCACCTCTGTCAACATCAATCACAGCTCTTGCTGTGGCCAGGAAAGGTCTTCCTAGGATGATGGATTCATCCTCTTCCTTTCCAGTATCCAGGACTATGAAATCAGCAGGGATGTAAAGGCCTTCAACCTTTACTAATACGTCCTCTACTTGTCCATAAGCCTTTTTTCTAGAGCTGTCTGCCATCTCTAATGAGATTTTAGCAGCTTGCACCCCATAGATTCCCAGTTTCTCTATTACAGAGAGGGGCATGAGGTTTATTCCTGAACCAAGGTCACATAGAGCCTTAAAGATCATGGTGCCTATGGTACAGGGTATTATGAACTTTCCAGGATCCTGTCTCTTCTGAGGCAATGTCAGTTGATCCAGATCACTTAGTTCATTGATGAACAAGGGAGGTTCAACTTCCCAAGTATCAATGCCAAATAATTTGGCATTCAGCTTCATGATTGCACCAAGAAACTTGGCAATTTGCTCTTCAGTAACATCCTCATTCTCTTCAGAAGAGGAATACTCATCAGAGCTCATGAAGGGCATAAGGAGGTTCAATGGGATCTCTATGGTCTCTAGATGAGCCTCAGAGTCCCTTGGTTCCTCAGAGGGAAGCTCCTTATTGACCACTGGATGTCCCAGGAGGTCTTCCTCCTTGGGATTCACGTCCTCTCCTCTCCTCACAGGTTCGGCCATGGCGCTTATGTCAATGTCCTTGCACTCTCCTTTTGGGTTCTCTTCTGTATTGCTTGGGAGAGTACTAGGAGGGATTTCAGTGATCCTTTTACTCAGCTGGCCCACTTGTGCTTCCAGATTTCTAATGGAAGACCTTGTTTCATTCATGAAATTTACAGTGGCCTTAGATAGATCAGAGACTAGATTTGCTAAATTAGAGGCATTTTGTTCAGAGTTCTCTGTCTGTTGCTGAGTTGATGATGGAAAAGGCTTGCTATTGCTAAACCTGTTTCTTCCACCATTATTAAAGCCTTGTTGGGGCTTTTGATCCTTCCATGAGAAATTTGGATGATTTCTCCATGTTGAGTTATAGGTGTTTCCATAAGGTTCACCTAAGTAATTCACCTCTGCTATTGCAGGGTTCTCAGGATCATAAGCTTCTTCTTCAGGAGAAGCCTCTTGAGTACTGTTGGATGCAGCTTGCATTACATGCAGACTCTGAGAGATCATATTGACTTGCTGAGTCAATATTTTATTCTGAGCCAATATGGCATTCAGAGTATCAACCTCAAGAACTCCCTTCTTCATAGGCGTCCCATTACTCACAGGATTCCTTTCAGAAGTGTACATGAACTGGTTATTAGCAACCATGTCAATGAGTTCTTGAGCTTCTACAGGCGTTTTCTTTAGGTGAATGGATCCACCTGCAGAAGTGTCCAGTGACATCTTTGATAGCTCAGATAAACCATCATAGAATATATCCAGGATGGTCCATTCTGAAAGCATGTCAGAAGGACACTTTTTGATCAACTGTTTGTATCTTTCCCAAGCTTCATAGAGGGATTCACCTTCTTTCTGTCTGAAGGTTTGAACATCAGCTCTAAGCTTGCTCAGCTTTTGAGGAGGAAAGTACTTGGCTAAGAAAGTCGTGACCAGCTTATCCCAAGAGTTCAGGCTGTCTTTGGGTTGAGAATCCAACCATAATCTAGCTCTGTCTCTTACAGCAAAAGGGAAAAGCATGAGCCTGTAGACTTCAGGATCTACTCCATTAGTCTTAACAGTATCACATATCTGCAAGAATTCAGTTAAAAACTGAAAGGGATCTTCAGATGGAAGTCCATGAAACTTGCAGTTCTGCTGCATCAGAGAAACTAATTGAGGTTTCAGCTCAAAGTTGTTTGCTCCAATGGCAGGAATGGAGATGCTTCTTCCATGTAAATTGGAATTAGGTGCAGTGAAGTCACCAAGCATCTTCCTTATATTATTATTATTTTCGGCTGCCATCTCCTTTTCCTGTTCGAAAATTTCTGAAAGGTTATCTCTGGATTGTTCTATTTTAGCTTCTCTTAATTTTTTTCTTCAGAGTCCTTTCAGGTTCTGGATCTGCTTTAACAAGAATGTTCTTGTCCTTGCTCCTGCTCATATGACAAAGAAGATGGCACAGAAAAAATAGTAATAATAATATGGATCCTTTATACCACAGTATAGGGATCCTTGTGTTAATAGAAGAAAAGAAGGGAAGAAAATCTGAACTCAGAGAGAGAGGGGGTTCGGATTTTTGGAGAGTTGAAGGAAAGATGTTAGTATATCAATAAACAAATAGAAGAAGATGAGAGGGGGAAGTGAATTTTCGAAAATAATTTTTGAAAAAGAGTTAGTGATTTTTGAAAATAGTTTTTGAAAAAGTTTAGTATTTTTTTCGAAAAAATTTTTTTTTTAAATAAAAAATAAAAATAATTAGTTAATAAAAAAGAAATTTTTGAAAAAGAGGGAAGATATTTTCGAAAATTAGAGAGAGAGAGTTAGTTAGGTAGTTTTGAAAAAGTTAAGAAACAAACAAAAAGTTAGTTAGTTAGTTGAAACAAATTTGAAAAGATAAGAAGTTGGGAAGTTAGAGAAGATATTTTGAAATCAAATTTTGAAAAAGATAAGATCAGAAGATATTTTTTTGAAAAGATATGATAGAAATTAGTTTTTGAAAAAGATTTGATTTTTAAAATCACAATTAATGACTTGATTCATAAGAAATCACAAGATATGATTCTAGAACTTAAAGTTTGAATCTTTCTTAACAAGCAAGTAACAAACTTCAAATTTTTGAATCAAAACATTAATTGATTATATTATTTTCGAAAATTTGATATAAAAATAAGAAAAAGATTTTTGAAAAATATTTTTTAATTTTCGAAAATAACTAAGAATTTTGAAAAAGATTTTATTTTTGAAAAAGATTTTGAAAAAGATAAGATTTTCAAATTGAAAATTTGATTTGACTCATAAGGAACAACTTTGATTTTTAAAAATTTTTGAAAAAGTCAACTCAATTTTTGAATTTGATGAGAGAAAAAGGGAAAGATATATTTTTATTTTTTAATTTTTGAATTTTTATGATGAGAGAGAAAAACAAGAAAAATGATGCAATGCATGAAATTTTTAGATCAAAACAATGAATGCATGCAAGAATGCTATGAATGTCAAGATGAACACCAAGAACACTATGAATGTCATGATGAACATCAAGAACATATTTTTGAAAAATTTTTTAATGCAAAGAAAACATGCAAGACACCAAACTTAGAATTCTTTAATGCTTAGACACTAAGAATTCAAGAATGCATATGATAAACATGAAAAGAAACAAAACAAAAAATCATCAAGATCAAACAAGAAGACTTACCAAGAACAACTTGAAGAACATGAAGAACACTATGAATGCATGATATTTTCGAAAAAATGCAAGATGCATATGCAAGTGACACCAAACTTATGATATGACTCAAGACTCAAACAAGAAATACAAAAATATTTTTGATTTTTATGATTTTCTAATTTTTTTTTTTTTGGTTTTTTATTTTATGTTTTTCGAAAAATAATTTTGAAAAAGAAAATAAGGATTCCAAAATTTTTAATATGAATTCCAGGAATCTTATGCTCTAAAGCTCCAATCAAAGGGTCAGGCATGGCTTAATAGCCAGCCAAGCTTTAGTATGTAACTCAGACATGACACGCCTGACATTCCTTACATTCAACAGCCAATTGGCTAAGAAAGATAAAGAAGCTCTTCTCTTGAGTATAAGAATTGAGACATGGCTTTACAGCCAGCCAGGCTTCAACATGCTCCATGAAACACTAGAATTCATTCTTAAAAATTCTGAAAGGAAAATATATTTTTGAAAACATTTTTATTTTAAAAATTTTTTTTTTCGAAAACAAAGGAAGAATTTTTGAAAGATTTTTGAAAAATTTTTTAAAAACAAGACAAAAAGAAAATTACCTAATCTGAGCAACAAGATGAACCGTCAGTTGTCCAAACTCGAACAATCCCCGGCAACGGCGCCAAAAACTTGGTGCACGAAATTGTGATCTCCAGGCTCGAACAAATCCTGGTAATGGCTCCAAAGCTTGGTGCTCTGATCTTAATTCATGATTGTCACAACTTCGATACAACTAACCAGCAAGTGCACTGGGTCGTCTAAGTAATACCTTACGTGAGTAAGGGTCGAATCCCACGGAGATTGTTGGTATGAAGCAAGCTATGGTCACCTTGTAAATCTCAGTCAGGCGGATATAAAATAATTATGGAGTTTTCGAATAATAAATAAAAGAATAGGGATAGAGGTACTTATGTAAATCATTGGTAGGAATTTCAGATAAGCGAATGGAGATGCTTTTCGTTCCTCTGAACCTCTGCTTTCCTGCTATCTTCATCCAATCAGTCTTACACCTTTCCATGGCTGGCTTTATGTGATACATCACCACTGTCAATGGCTACTTTCGGTCATCTCACGGGAAAATGATCCAATGCCCTGTCACGGCACGGCTAATCGTCTGGAGGCATCACCCTTGTCAATGGCTTCATCTTATCCTCTCAGTGAATAATATGCTCACGCACCCTGTCACGGCACGGCTATTCATCTGTCGGTTCTCGATCATGCTGGAATAGGATTTACTATCCTTTTGCGTCTGTCACTAACGCCCTGCAATCGCGAGTTAGGAGCTCGTCACAGTCATTCAATCATTGAATCCTACTCGGAATACCACAGACAAGGTTTAGAACTTCCGGATTCTCTTGAATGCTGCCATCATTCTAGCTTACGCCATGAAGATTCTGGTTAGGAGATCTAAGAGATACTCATTCTAGCTTATTTCATGTAGAACAGAAGTGTTTGTCAGACACGCGTTCATAAGGGAGAAGGATGATGAGCGTCACACATAATCATCACCTTCATCACGTTCTTGGGTGCGAATGGATATCTTAGAAGCGAAATAAGAAGAATTGAATAGAAAACAGTAGTACTTTGCATTAATCTTTGAGGGACAGCAGAGCTCCACACCTTAATCTATGGAGTGTAGAAACTCTACCGTTAAAAATACATAAGTGAAGGTCCAGGCATGGCCGAGATGGCCAGCCCCCTAAAACGTGATCAAAAGATCATAAGGTAATCCAAAGATGCCTAATACAATAGTAAGAGGTTCTATTTATAATAAACTAGTCACTAGGGTTTACATGAGTAAGTAATTGATGCATAAATCCACTTATGGGGCCCACTTGGTGTGTGTTTGGGCTGAGCTTAAGTGTAGCACGTGCAGAGGCCATTTGTGGAGTTGAACGCCAAGTTCTGTGCCAGTTTGGGCGTTCAACTCTGGTTTTGGATCCTTTTCTGGCGCTGGACGCCAGATTTGGGCAGAAGGCTGGCGTTGAACGCCAGTTTACGTCATCAATTCTTGGCCAAAGTATGTACTATTATATATTTCTGGAAAGCCCTGGATGTCTACTTTCCAACGCAATTGGAAGCGCGCCATTTCGAGTTCTGTAGCTCCAGAAAATCCACTTTGAGTGCAGGGAGGTCAGAATCCAACAGCATCAGCAGTCCTTTTTCAACCTCTGAATCTGATTTCTGCTCAAGTCCCTCAATTTCAGCCAGAAAATACCTGAAATCACAGAAAAACATACAAACTCATAGTAAAGTCCAGAAATGTGAATTTAACACAAAATCTATTAAAAACATCCCTAAAAGTAACTAGATCCTACTAAAAACAATGTCAAAAAGCGTATAAATTATCCGCTCATCAAGTATCATTAACCTGCATCAAAATAATTACAAAATATACCCCTTTTTATTTTTGGAAAATTTACTAATTAGATTTTGACCCCTCAAATTATTGATTTTTAACTTTTCTTCCTTTCCCTTTTTTGGGTACGAGAAACTGAAAGAGATGAGCATCAACCAGATTGAAGCCTTTTTTTCCTTCCCTAACTCTGCCCTCACTCTCCCCTTCCCTTAGAGTTCTTGGAAAACCCTAACTCTACCCTCCCCTTTCTTTTTGATTTTAGATACAGGGGCATTCAGAGAAGAGAAGCAGCTAGGGTTTTTATCCAACTTCAATCTCTACCATTCTCATCCTCTTCCTCTGCTGCAAATTTTCGCAACCTGCTTTCACCGCCACGCCACGCCTCCGCCGCCGCCGCCCCTCTGTATGTTCTCCAATTTTTCGGCTGCATAGCAAATGCTTTGCTAATAATCTGTTTCCTGTCTCCTTACTTTTGCAGCCTTCCCCAATTAAATTTTGGTGATTAATTTGCTATTATCGTCGTATATTCCTCACTGAATTCCATGTTTTCGTGAATCGTCCTCCTCAAAAATTATGTCTCTTGATGGCGTGCTATCTGAGGATTTGGAGATAGATGCAATGATGCATTTCTTTCTTGGCTAGAGACTAGAGTAGACTGACCTTCAGATAGGCAACTATGGAAAGGATAGCATATAGAAAATTGTCCTTGTCCTCCATTTTAATTGAATAGTTTGTGATATATGTGTGTCAAATTCTCTTTCATGAAGTATGGCAACAGATAGGAGTGCACTAACGCTTCTTACAATTTGTTTTGCATTAGGGTTTTGGCTGCTGGCCGTCAACTTGCAAAGAGTCTGAAGTTGCAATCTCTAAATGATTTAGGTTTTTCCAAAAGATATGTAAGATGTTTGCAGGTACTCTACTTAAATCTACTTAGAGCTTTTGATCTTGGTGTTCATGGTTTCACACCAAGCAGAACAAGCAATAGCCCCTGTTCTAGTTCTCTGTTCCAGGTTTTTGTCCATTTTCCTTTTTATTTTATTGATTTTGATTAATTTTGGTTAATTAGTTGATTAATTTCCAGGTTCTTTGTGATTTAAGACCAAGAGAATTATACTAAGAGAAATCAGCTACTAAGAATAAAGATTAGGGTAGTTATAAGCTCAATCATATGATATATAAACTGAAATTATGAAGCTGTATTGGTTGAGTTTGATATATTAGTTTAATTTGTGCTTGATTATGTTGTGGCGAATGTTTAATTGATCTTCTGAATATGTGATTTTATATTGTGATGATTGAATGCTAATCAAACACTTTGAGATTAAATGATGAAAAGTGATAAGAGAACCAAGGATATGAAAGATTAAGCTTAAGGATAGTTGAGAATCAATAAATATTAATGTAGTTACTTTGTATGGAGAATGTGAAATTGAGTTGGAAATAGAAAAGAAATTGATAGAAATAAGGAAGAGAGTGGAGAGTAGAGTAGAGTAGAGTAAAAGAAGCCAAAGATGGTGTGCTATATATAACAGTTGGGAGAAGGAATTAACAGTTAAAGATCATTGCACACAACACACCGAAAGTTTGAGAATTGAGATTGCTTGTCTCAAGTGCACCCAAAATTCCAAAGCAAATGACCCCACCAACCACTTCATTAGCCCTGTTCACACCTATAAAGTTTTAGTTTTCTAGTTCTGTTCATATATATATATATATATATATATATATATATATATATATATATATATATATATAAGTCCATATATTCATATAGTTTCTTTTTGGCGGTTCAAATTATTGATGAACCCAATTAAGATTAATTAAGATGAACTTTGGCTAAGAAATTGATTGTGACTATGCCTCTAAGCATTAAAGTTTATCAGCTGCATTTTCTTTATCAATGCATTTTAGTTACTAAGAATATTAAGCATTTCTATTTCAGTTTTTCCAATGAATTGAAATAATGCCAAATGCCATCATCTGTAAAACACTAAATCATTTCATGTCTTGTGAGAATTCAATGATCTACCAATTTTGTTTTTTGCTTTGTTTTGTGGACAAATGGATTCCATTAATGAAATATATGGATATTGGATAATGACATTATAGAAACAGGGTATGAATGAGATAACATATTCCTTCTTCCTCTATGTCTCATCTTTAGGCTTTGAGATCGAATATTGTCCTTGCTAGTTTATACCATGTTTTGCTTTTGTTTTATCTGGACTATTAAATTGAAGCAATGCACATTTATAGTGAAGGATGCTGAATTTATGCTGACGATAACTTATTTTTTCATGTTAATGATAATAGAAACAGAGGGCTAATTGAATCTGTTAATTCATATCATAGTAATTTTTAAATGGATGTGGATTGTAACTTCCATGCTAAAGATAAGTATTGCATAACTAGAGCAATTTATGAATAATGTTCAAGGTTGTGTTTAGATATTAGATAATGATGCCTGAAATGTTGAATGCACCATAGAAGTTTAGATGAAACCAATGTTTTTAGTGTAAAATTTCAGTAGTATAGTTTCAGCTGTAGCTGTCGAAGAAAATATGTTGAAAGAATATCTATTTCCATAAGCTTGGTAGCCTCATTTTGACCTGTTGTCCACAATTAGAATGAAGATCATTATTCTATAATTAGTTTATATGAATTTATAATTTATCCTATAAAATTTTAGATTGATCAAATCTAAATTATAATTTATATGAATTTTTTATTTAAACACTGCTGCTGTCTTGTTCTGCTGTCTTGCTCCTCAAAGGTTGTGGTTGTTTGATGATTTTGTTAGCAACTTGACACCTTTTGATACTTTGTGGTTGTTGTTTTAGAGAGATTTTTTGGTGGTATTCTTTTGATGTTTTAAGAATGATTAAATATTATATAGATTAGCTATTGTCATTAGATTTATAAAGAACCAAATTCTAGTTGTAATGAACCTATACACTTTAAAACGACTTTAGTATTAATTTTACTTTTAAAAAAAATATGGTTTGAAAATTGAATTTCTAAAAACTGGTTTTAAAAGTGGATTTTTTGTTAAAATATTTAGTTTGAAAATTGGATTTTTAAAAACTAGTTGTCCAAAGTGAATGCAATGAAGGGCTACAATCAATCAACTCAAAGAAAGCATTGTGTTTAAAATAGGGTAATTTCATCGAAGGGCATATGCATATCTAATCTTGTGAGCAATCTGTTTCTATGGATTGAGATGGCAGCCAAACAAACTTTGCGGGGTTCTCAAAGGGGAAACAATGTGTTCTTCAGTGGCCGCGAGCGGCGGGAATTTTGTGACATGGGATCAGAAATATAGATAGATTGATAGATGGATTATATATACTCTTTAATATTTTTTTGTCCTTTGCACCCACCACATGCATAGCTGGCATTGCCAACTGTTCTTGTCTTTCTGTTTTTACTCTTATAGTTTCACTATTAGATTTTGGATTCACGCTCCTTCATTTCCCCTTAATATAATAAATGAAACTCGTGTCCACTTCCATGATTCCTAAGATTGACACTATTGGATTGATTTCAATTTTAAAATATTGTGAATTGTGTATTGGTGTTTAAGAAGTTATGGGTCAAGAATTTTCTCATGAAGGGGTTAATAGCGAGCATACATCATATGATCAATATGAGCAGGAGGAAGAAAAATATGAGGAAGTTGACGTGGATTATATGGATGAGGACGACACAAATGTGGAACCAATGTTCGATTATCACAGCTTCGATGAAGGGTATAACATTGACTCACTTGAAGACATTGGGATGATTGAATTTTGAAACATCAGGGATGAAGATATATGTCATTTGAGTTCTACAATAGATATGCAAGGACAAGAGGCTTTAGTGCTCGGAAGAACAGGACTAGGAAGAGTCGTGCGGGCGCACTTAAGTTGAAGAATTTTGTATGTCATCGTGAAGGATTTAGACCACAAAATAATTACGGCATTGGAAACCTTAAGAGAAAACCTACACCCGAGACAAGGTGTGGCTACAGTGCAATGATGGAGATTCGTGTAGATGACCTAGTAGTCATTGGTTTATTTCTTATTTTTCTGATGAACACAATCATCCGCTTTTGGATCCTCGGTTGACTAGATTGCTCCCTGGGCATAGATTCATGTCCGAGGCTGATATTGGCCACATGGTTAACATGAAAAAGGGTGGATTAGTGTTGGACAGATATATCGGGCATTAGCAAATCAGGCAGGTGGCTACGAGTATCTCTCTTTCACGCAAAGGGACATGTACAATAAAATAGCAAAGTAGAGGCGCCAATTACCCGGTGATGCATATGCAGCTTTGAAGTATCTAGAATATCAAGCAACAAATGACCCTTCTCTCTATTTTAATCATCACATGAATGCCGATGGTACTTTGCGCAATTTATTCTGGTGCGATGGTCTCAGTAGGGCAGACTACTCATTATTTGACAATGTGCTGGCTTTTGATGCTACCTATAAGAGGAATAAATATATATGTCCACTGGTAGTATTTTCTGGTGTCAATCATCACAATCAAACAATTATCTTTGCTGCTGCTTTAATTTGTGATGAGGAAAAAGACACATATAGGTGGTTGCTACAACAACAGAAGGTGGCAATGAATGGGAAAGCACCTGTTTCGGTGATTACGGATGGTGATCTATCAATGAAGATCGCCATTGAAAAAAAGTTTCCTAATGCACATCATAGATTATGTGCATGGCATCTGATTCGCAATGCAACAAGTAACATTGGCAAGCCCCAGTTTACCTCCATGTTTAAAAAGTGTATGCTAGGCGACTATGAAATTGATGTATTTCGTCAAAAGTGGTTTGAAATGATTGAGGGATTTGGTGTCGAAAACAAGAATTGGGTCCTAGATATGTATAAAAAAAGACATTCATGGGCAACTGCACATATAAGAGGGAAGTTTTTTGCTGGTTTTCGGACTACTTCTCAGTGCGAGGGATTAAACTCGATCATTGCAAAGTATGTCAACTCAAGGTACAATCTGGTTGAGTTCATTCAACACTTTAATCTTTGTGTCGACCATATAAGGTGGAAAGAGGTCCAGGCTGACCTCGCCTCTGTGAATGGGAGACCCAGTATGCAAACCTGTTTCAACAGTTAGAGAGGAGTGCTGCCAATGTTTACACCCTATCAATATTTCATATGTTCCAACCAATCCTTGTATGGGCTGCATCAATGAAGGTAATAAATATGAGGCAAACTGGCTCTTATGTGATTTACTCTGTCGGTTTGGACCGAACGCCAAATGAGATATGGCGTGTATTCTGTTGTGACATTGAGATGGAATTCAATTGTTCATGTATGAGAATGGAATCATTTGGCATACCTTGTGAACACATAGTTTGCGTCTTGGTGCATGAAGATATAAAGGAGTTACCAAGGTCATTAGTCTTGCCTCGGTGGACCAAGACTGCCAAAGTAGGTTTACAAAATGTGGCCGGGCTTCATTGGAATTCTTTGATGCTAAGTCAATACGGTTGTTTGATGGATTGGTTTAGATAACTAGCCAACTTTGCTTGTCGAGATAACGAGGGATTTATCTTTACACGGGAAATGGCTATGAATTTGTTAAAACAATTTAAGGAGGAAGATGCTGCACAAAAAGGGAGGGTCAATGATGCAGATAGTGTAAGAGATGATGTGCAAGTGGATGCTTCTGGAGCTGGGCTCACAACCAATGATCTCGGACATAGCATGCCAAGGGACCCAAGAAAATGTAGGACAAAAGGGGGGCTTCACAGTCCAATAAAAGAAAATATCGATGTGGACAGTGTGGCATGGAGGGCCACAATCGAACAACTTGTCGTGTTCGTCGTGGCATCTCACAGTCAGAAGACCGTGGAAATGACACATTTGATAATGACTCGGATGATCACATGAACATTGAAGATGACTCATTGGTAAGTATCTTTACCAATGAGCATGACTAAGTTTTAATTGCTGCTTGTTAGCTAGTACTAATGATATTATATTGCTGATATTGTAGGTATATGATGAGAATGCTTCGTACAGTAGCAATGAAGTGCTGTAATAAGGTATAGTTAATGGTTTAAGTTTCTGGTATTCTCTAATTTTTATTCTATTTGGGTTTGGTGTTTTTTTTTAATTTATTTTTGTTATATTTAATGTTTATAAAATCAGGCAATGTTGGTGCCGCATGGTTTTTCCGCGCCATCTGCCCCCCACCAGAAGCTACACAGGAGAAGAAACAGAAGAAAGCATGAAAATGCTTCTATAATTATATTTGGTTATTCATGGCAAACCTTTAGGATCAATGCTAGTGCATTAAGGACTAATTTTATCCTTTTTTTTTTATTAGGTACAGGTTTGATTCATATTATAGAATTTGGTTTAGATTGTTTCTTGGGAATTTTATTTTTATTAGTTGTAACAAATACTCTCTTTATTATTATTGATAATGGCAGGGCTGTGGTTAGGTTGATTCTCAAGAGTAAATGGTACTTGCAAGTTAAGGTGTCTAATAAAAAAAATAATAATGTGGGTTGTTAACTTGTTATGGATCACAATTCAAATGATTAATGTTGAATATTGAGCTTGGTTTGCTCATGAATCAAAAGTCAAAACACAAGCACTCAACCTATTTAAATTTACATACCAGGGGTGTCTGCGGTTTGGTTTATAGATTAGCTTGATTTAATTTTTAAATTATATTCAATTTTATTCAAAATTTAATTTGAAGTTTTGTTAGGTCAATTTATTCAATTTTTAGCAAATAAAATTATAAGTTTACGACAATAGAATATAAAAATAATTTAAGTTAATGAAATGGATAAATAAAATAAAAAATGTATATTTACTCTTTTTTGGGTCAAATTTAAATTATATTTTGGATAAATCAAATATATATATATAATAGATGTTATGTTTTTATATTTTAATTAATATTTTTATATTATATAATACTTTTTTTTGTTTCATAATAATTTATTTTGGTATAAATATAATATAATATGTGTAGAATTTAATTTTCAAGTGTAAGATTTTATTAGTTTGTTATATATAATTTGCAAAATAAGGGGGAAAAAGCTCTCCTTTTTTTTGTTAATTATGGAAAAATTTTGAGTACTTTTAATTAGGATTTTATATAATTTTTTTAAATAGAATTCTTACACTACTTTAATTTTATAATTAGGTCATCAGAAAACAAAAACCATATAACCGAATAATTAGCATGATTAGTGAACGAATCATTATTATCTAAATCTCAATAATTCAAGTACTTTTGTTGTTTTAGTTGTGAAATATATATTATACAGATTTTTTTATTTTAATGAAGAAGAGCTCGTCATAGAAAAATTGAAGAAAAATGAGGTAAATAGCACTGATGATTCTGAGTTTTATTCAGAATTATAGGTTCTTAGTAGGATAACCAAAAGGCGATACAAAACAATAGGAATAAAAAATAGTTAATAAATAAATTCGTCTATTTTAGTAAGTCTAACAAGAAGACATAAATAATTCTTCCCAATTTAAGTAAAGATGTTATGGGTGTATCATAAGCCACCATAATTGAAACCTCGTATCTTATTCCAATCTCTGGTGACAAAATCCAATGCTAAATACATTCTACTCCTTTTCTCATGCAGCTGTAATTTATTTTACCAAACGTTAACACATGTATTAGTGTAATTAAAGAGCGAAACTATTTTTGTTAAAAGTTACCTTTGGAGGGATCACAGGAGTGAATTCCTGTTGCACATCCATCCATTGCATAACCCATACAACTGAATCATTGCTGTGTGAAAACATATCATGCAATACAACATAAGGAAGTCGAAAACACAATATATATATATATATTAAATTAAATAACCAACAATTTGAATAATTACCTATTTGTGCACCTAGGAATACCTAATGCACTACGAACTTCCCAACCCTCGAAACTCACTATTTCTTGTATACCACATTCTGCATACTTCTCAGAAAATATTATTTCAGAAAGAGCCACTCCCTGTAATAAGAATAATGTGCTTTATTATTTGAAGTAATGTTTTTATTAGCTTTATTTCTATAGTAAGAGAACTTACTATATTTTTAATATGATGCTTGCGTGGTTCATCGTCTTCAATTTTACAGTGAAAGTCTAAATGATAAAGTATTTTGTCAGGAATGCTCATTACCATTAGATACCAGTGATCATTCTCCTTGATTGGGACATATATCTGTATAACAAATAGGATGTAATATGTATAAGTAAAATTTTGAGTACTTTTTATTATAATAAAAATATTCTAATAATTAATGAGAACATACAAATTAAAGATCACGGGTTTGTGGCATATAATGTGCATATTTTTTCAGTAGGTCATGATCCTCCATATGTAACGACACGCCATCCTAGGAATGTTTGAGCACAATGATTATTTATTTTACTTAGTTAAAATGAGAAAATCAAGATTTTGACTTACCGCAAATGATGGTGGAAGGGACCAAACATTTTTTAATTTGGTCATGTTAATATTTGATGTTATCTTCAATGCCATCAGCTTTATTACCAGTTCAGACACTTGCTTTTCAGGTACGAGACAGAACAGATCTTCTCTAGTTATAGTTGTATCATGAATATGAACTAAATCCTCTCTAACACAAAGCCAACACGTTAGCCACAGAGAGAACTAAAATTAAAGATAAAAGATAAAAAAAAATGCTCACGCTATATCATTATCAGCAGCAAAGATGTACATAGCCATATTGACCAAATCCTCACTCAACCTCATATCTTGAGGTGGTTTGAATGAACAGTTAAAATTATGCACAAAACGTAAAGGTTATCCACAACATACATATTTGAATACTATGCGTATAAATTATTTTTAACTAAATCAAATACCTTTGGGATAGAAGTGTTCTTGAAAGCCATTTTTTTTTTGTTTCGCAAAGGTCGTTAACCGTGCTTTGTCTATGGTGAAAGTTAAAGGCCTTTTGCGTACTCTAGTTTCCGCCATCTTGCTTGATAGTTGACCTTTGTGCTCAATTTTTGGCATTTTAGCTGGTCGTACAAATGCCATGTTTTGGATAGATGGTGGATTATTGACTCTTGCCAATTTGTCCTTTTGCCTTACAAATATACTCGGAAGTTCTTGCACAGTTTTATTAGTTTTGCTATCTCTTTGTATACCAAACCTTGACTTTGGCTTCGATTTTTCTTCTCCATCCAGGCATATTTGCGTCCCTTTGTAGAATGATGGTGGGAGATTGTGTAAAATCTCACTGTCCTTATTCTTGTCGGATAAATCCATGAACACACAATGTTCGGACTTTACTTGCAACGGACCAGAGTTTTTCTTTGTTACATCACCACAGGATTTATTCTTCATCTCATATAGGTCCGTATTGTCGAATTTCTCACACTTCTCATCAATTTTACATTGAAGGGCGGTTAGTTTATCAAGTGACTTCTTCGCCATCCACATTGCTTTCTCCATCTCATCAACTCTCTTGGATAAAGACTACATTATAAAAAAGAAATTTAGTATTGGTATACATAAATAACATTGTAATTTATCATGAGTTGGATATATTACCTCAATTGCATGTAGTATTTGTTTCAACAGAGAATTTTCTATAATTTCCATCGAAGAAGATCCAATGTGATCGTCTACTACTTTTTCTTCCATTGCTCTACTAGATTGTAATTTCAGTTTTAGTAGAGATAGTTAATAGTATTCTATGCTTGAGTGTTTATATATAAGAATAAGATTGTGTTTCACACAACTAATTCTATTTTAATAATTTAAATATGATAACCAATAATTAGTCATCTAACTTTAAATTAAAAATTAAAATTTATCCAAAATTTAACAACTTTCCACCGTTTAAGATACTATCCCTTTATCTTGTATTTAAATAATAATAAATTTGAGATTACTCCTTAAGTATTAGCTTTTAAAAAAAGATAAAATTATATTATTTTTATATAATCTTATTATTCTTAACTTCTTATCTTCTTACTCTAATTAGATAACTTTTTTTCTAAAAAAAAAGATAGAAATAAAATATTTTAAAATTTGTATTATTTTTATCTTATCTTATCTTTTATCACCGAATTTGCTATATATTCATCCTAAGGGGTTATATGGTACTGTACAAGACAAAATACTATCTGAATGAGTAATAAAAGATTTTTCCAATGAAAAATATGGAGGTCAAGAGTATGTTTAACGATATAACAAAAAGGATAGAAAACTTAGAGTCGCTCATTCATGTTCTACACCAAAAAATTGATGTGATCATGGCACAACAGATAACTTCCATAAATAGTAGTTCCATATTGGATTCTACTGTAGTTATGCAATCTTCGGAAAGTACAAAAACTAGTGATCTTACTAGTATCATGCCAATTCAACCCAAAAAGTTATTCCACTCGGATATTACTCGTGAAGCAACAACTCCCCCTAATGGACAACCACATGTTAGAGTAGGAGCTATACTGCCAAAGGTAACCTTATCTTTGTTTCTTCTTTCTTTTACGTATTTTTTTTATTTCTTTATTTTTTAGTGTAATGTTGAAATTAGTTTTTTTTAACTGCAGTAGTGGACACTTGTTGCATTTGAGCCTACACCTTCGATGATGTTAACTGATTCTCAAGCTGCTGTTGCAGCCTATATTTTTTCGGATACGTTAGATCCGTACGTGTATTTTATGATTATGTGTAATATATGATGGTTCCATAATTCTATGATTCTCTCTGCTAACCATCTTATGACTTTGGCAGTTTTGAAGAGTTGGTAATCTCAGATGAAAAAGGTTACAGAAGTACATTTAGATGTCTTGTGCCGGAGAGATGTGTCGAATCACGAGTAAATGCATATTATTCTTTTTCTTGTAATTATATTTTTAAGCCTCTATTTACCTATAAACATGTTTTACATATAATTTTAACATATTGTAGGTTATAAACCTGGTGGCACTTATGATGACACGTGTATTTCGACGTAGGAATGAAGATCCAATTTGCTGGTTCATGCCTACACATTTCGTAGTAAAGTTATCCCTATAATATTTCTAAATTATTAGTTAATATTTTTGTCTAATAGTTTGAGTGGATATACTAATTTAAAAGAAGTTTTTTTTCTAGACTAAACCATGCTATGTACTCACACGAGTAAAGTGTATAATTAAATAAGCAGTTCAAAAATAGTTGTTAAATTGAAAACATATTTTCATTTAACTATATTTATTTGTATGCAGCGATATACTTTAAGCGACAAATATACACCGGCAGAGGTTATCTTTGATTTCCTTGGAGCATATATGTCACTGAAAATTAGCCACGTCATTAGGATACGAGTGACCAATTTGTTTTCAATTAATGTACTATTATATTTTTTTAGTGTTTATAATGGTTTAAGGTTTAAAGCAGGTCTTTATCCCTATCTGTGAAGAACTACATTGGTATTTGGTTATTGTTGACTTTACGAGTCATCGCCTAATCATATTGGATTCACTGTCTTGTGTCGAAAAAGCATCAACAACGCAAAAGGAACGCAATTAAAGTGGTAATTATTTGTTCTAAATCAGTACTCATTGATTTAGAATCACTTAACAACTTAACAATTTAAATAACCATTTGTTGTAACTAGTACTCTTTGTCAATTTAACTAATTTACGATTCACTTTTTTTTTGTATCATGAATTTACTCTTGTACAGGCAACTTATTTAGAAGCGATGTTAGATGATCATATTTTTAATGATAATAAGTCTAAAGTTATAGATTGTTCCACCTTTTGGCCTATCGCACCTTTTGGCCTACCCACTCAAAAAATAGATCGTAAGTCTAATATTTAATTTTTTTTTCTTTTAAATATCATTACTCGTTCAATAGTTTATAGTTATTATGGATATAATAACTATTTATAGAATGCTTTAAATCTTAGGAATGATAGCGGAGTTTGGGTGACCAGTTGGATGAGAGAATGTAATTTACAAGATGACTTCAATATTCAGGTCATATTTATAACAAAGTATTTTTAACATAACTTTTTCAACACACTTCTAATTAGAATTATATTGTTGGTGTTGTAAGCAGATTAACGACTCCACACGAATGAGACTTGCCGTGGATCTGGTTTTAGAGGAGTACAACAATTTGTGTCTCATAATACAAGAAAATGCTTGGCAATATAGGACCAAAGTGGAAGCAGAGCATGAAGACATTTGGGAATGAGGAATTATTTTTTTAGATATTTTTAATTTTTTTTTTGAAAGAAAAATTACTAAGCTATGTTTCATTAGTTTTTACACTAATTTATCTTTCTATATATTACCATTCTATATTACTAATTTCCTTTACTTTATCAGTTAATATAAATTATTCATAACCTATATATTTTATTTTCGTAAATAACGATGATATATACAGAGAAGAAAATGTGTTTCTATTTTCTTATTAAAAACAGAGAAGGTAAGTGCAATATATATACAATTTATGTAAAATCTACTACTCATTAAATCTTTTAAAATCTATGAGATTTCTAATGACTAACATAATTATGATGACTCACTATTTTTAGAATAATATATGAGAATAGAAACATGTGATGTAAAATAGTAGTAGAAAGGAAGAAAATGCTGATTATGTTTTTTGAGTTTGTTTTTGGATATATGAAGATAGTCAATTTAATATGCCCCCACAAGCTGAAGATGATATAGGTTAAGAATTTTCAATTTGAAAAGATTAGCATGAAACGATTGAGTGGAGGAAGATTTGATAAGGTCGGTCAATTGTCGAGAAGAAGAAACTGAAAGTAATTTCATCACACCCATCATAACTTTTTGTCAAACAAAATGACAATCGACCTTTGGATGTTTGAGAAGGACCCGCATTGCAACATTGTGGTGAGTTTGAGAAGGAGAAGCCATGATCTGACTAAGCTGCTGGGTTTGCAAATTGTTTGTTTCTCATCAGAAATTTCAACTTATCACTAAGACAATAATCAATTAAAGATAATAATATAATGAGATCAAGGCATCATTACAGTACTAAGAACAGGCAAATAACAGAATGCCTCATTGATTTTATGATTCCAAGAAATATTCCAGATCTTGATTCCTTCGTTTGTTTTGGTAAAAATAATAATCTGTTAGCCAGATTTTTGCTTGGATATACCAGATAGCTAATTCATATCACAAGACAATGTTAAACCCAGATATTTGAATAAAGATTTTTTCTTATATACAAGTTAATTGGAAATTTGATATTTGTACTTGTTTGAATTAAAAATCACTATAAAGATCATTTTTTTTCTTGATATTTAATAAAAAGATAAATTAAAACTCCTAATTATAGACCGATAATTTACAAATAATAAAATAATTTGTTAAGATTAGCTCTGCTAATAACTAAAAATTCTATCTGAAATAGCATTTTCCTCATTGATTATATATGCATATAATTTTCGTGAGCAGTTGAGCACCTAAATTTGGTTCCATTGAAACAATTTAAATCATAGTTCATTTAAACAAGAATAAGATATTCAATTAAGAAACTTTGCTTGGCTAGCTTAAAGGGGTTTGGCATGATCTTCAGCCACCATAAACTCATTTATTGATGGCCAAGTTAACCCTTATATTGACCACCTTCAAGCACCAACACTACTGAATGTTTCTAATGTTTGTGAAATCAAATTTAGTTTCAATTTAAATTTAAATGTCTCAAAAGTGATACACAATAGCTTAATGAAAACAAATTATTGCTTTATAACTATACTGTGTCGAAACTATGATTTTAATCATTAAGGAAACTATATGGTACTAAAGAAATCCTCACAAAAGATATGGTAGGAAACTAGTAAATAAAACAATGTTGCATTCATCTATATTATTTGTATGACCCTCAAAATGATGAAGTGGTTTCATGAAGGAGGAGAAAATCATGATGATCATAGAAAAACTAACATGGCTTTATATCTACAGAGAGTTATCATATAAATTAGTAGACTTCCACATTCCGTTGCTCTGCCTTCTTCAATTGCCTCTTGTATTCAGTGCAATCAATGCCTACAACACAAAGAACACACCATGATCAATCAAGTTTTTTCTCTTAATAAAATCCAAGTTAAAGTGACAAAGTAGATTCATGTTTGTTACCATCTCTGGCAGCAAGTGAAACCATGATGTCATCAATTCCTTTTTCCATGCCTTTGAGTCCACACATGTATATAAAAGTGTTGTCTTTCTTAAGTAATGAAACTTTGCATAAGAAGGATGACAACGAAGGAAATGAATGAATCTAAAGGAAAGAAACCTGGTAGAGAGGTTTAGGGATTCCATAAAAGTCATGAATGGTGTCATTCCTCTCAACAATGTTGACAGATGGAACACGAGTGTCCTAATGAGCAGAGATGATGAGAATGGCAGAGGGGGTCTGAGTGTAGATGTTCTTCCATGATTTGAGCACCTTTCTTATCTCAATTGACTCATTAATGGCCAACATGGGTGATCCATGAGATATATAGAAAGTTTCCTTCAAACTCAAAGCCATGATTGATGATGGCTCTCTTCATGCCAAAGAACATGCCAGTGTCATCTACATACAAAAAATGAGAACACATGTGAATAACTATTCTCAAAATTATTAGTATGAGAAATGTTATTTGAACAATTAAAATCGGTTGTCCATTTTTTAAATAACACAAATTTAGTAGTTATCAATTAAGATGTGATATTGGATAAAAAAATAATATATACAATAAACTAATACAATAACCTTTAAAATGTTCTTTTTGTAGGAATAATTTTAAAAGATTAGGAAACGGCTGTACAAATGTATACAAAATAAAAGATTATAATTACATAAAAAAGATTTACTAAAAAATAGAAATAATTGACACAGACAAATTTATCTTAAATTTTTTGAATAACAAAACATGGAACATATCATATATTCACTGCAAAGGAATTTTAGAGATAAAAAAAATTATGTACTATGGTATCAAGATATGAGCATGTCAGTAATTTTGAAGTACTTGTGCTGCTATATAAAAATAATATGAATGTAAAAGCATATTATGAGGATATATATGAGTATATTAGTGATTCATATATAGATTATCAAATTGTGAAACAATAAAAAAAGAATTTATTAGCTGAGACTACTCACTTATGGAAGCATAGGGAAGTATAGGCTTGTAATCAAAGCTAAAAACTTGTGTGACATTGTTGAGATTTGGATGCTGAATTGCAAAAGTCCATAGGGAATAGTTCATCCTGTAATTGAAATTTGTTATGGCAATCTTGACTCGCCAATAGTCCTTATAGTTTTGCTTCACATGCCAATGCACCCTTATTGGACACATATGATGAGTGCACTGCATCAATGGTTCATTGTCTTTCTTTGGAGTGTGAACACCAACCATGCTCAGAATTTTAGAGTCACTTCTGCATGCACCATAGCAACCGTTATATAATCACATAATATGTTAATGGTATAAACTGTTTTGCAATAGTGACTTACTTGACGCAATTCCTTTTGTTCTGGCAGTCACATGTACAAGAGGGACAAGGGGTAATAGTTTTATTGTAGAAGGATGACAAAGATACACAACAAGCAGGGTTCTTTCTTGCTAGAAATTGTGAGTATGTGCAGGTAACATTCCATGTCACTGCATAAGAGACAACAAATGAAACATCAGAATTCTTGCTTAAGTAAATTTTCATAGAAAGTGAAAAAAATACGAAATCGTTTGGTTTGTATTTTCATTTTCAGTACTTTTTGTTTTCATAATTTCGCAAAGAAAAATAAGAAAACCGGAGGAAGAAACAGAAAAATAGAATTTTATTGTTTTCACTATTTTCTCTTTTTCCGTCTTGAAAGTTCTGAATATAGAAAATACTAAAAATAAAAACAGAGTTTGAGAACTTACTCAGGGCTTGAGTCTTGCGGCGCTTGTCCAAACAAAATCACTAGAATCTTCTCTCATTTTCTATTTTTTCCTATAGAGATTTACAAAAAGATTACAGAACAAGCCCATAGCAATTTTCAACGAAGATTTTGAAGATAAGGACTTGTTAAGATTCTTAGAAGTGTTAAATCAGCTCAAATCCCTTCCTACTCTAGCAGTAATCTACTAATTCAATATACAAACATCAAACACAATCTATTTACACAGCAAAGGGAAAAGTTGTGATCCTATTAAATTAATTCATGCAATTTAATTAAGTCCTAACCAATCAAAAAATGAACCACAGTGAGGAAGAAACTTACAGCAGGATCCGTTGAAATGAAGAGTCCAACACTGAGAGATTTTAAAATCTGTAGTTTTGTACCTTTTCATCTTTCTTGAAACTGGGTTATGCAATGGTTCAAAATTAGAGCACATCCAAAACTAAGGGTTCGGTTTGAAGAAAACAGAAGAAAACTCGGAAGTTGTTTGACAGAACACAACAGAACAAAATAGAAGAATGTCAGATGCGACGGCAGAAAAAAAACTCAGGAGAAAACTCAGAACTCTATTTCGGAAGGAGATTTATTCAGTCTCGTTGATGCTCTCCAAGAACTCTAATCTCTCTCAGTTTCTCGTCTTGCGCGGCGGCGGTAGCGGCGTCTTGCGCGGCGGGGGCAGGTTGCGCGGCGGCGGTATGTTGCGCGGCGGTGGGCGCAGGTTGCGCCAGCAAGGGGAAGAGGAAGATATTGAGATTTGGAGTAGGGGAAGAGGAAGAGAGAGAGGGGGATTGAAAATCTTAGCAGAAATTGATAAAGAGAGGAAATCCTAGCAGATCTCTCTTCTCTAAATGCCTTTGAATCTGAAAATGAAAGAGAAATGAGACAAAATTAAAAACCAATAATTTGAGAGGTCAAAATTTAATTAGTAAATTTTTCAAAAAAAAAAAGGGGTATATTTTGTAATTATTTTTATGAAGGTTATTGATACTCTTACAAAAATGTGGGAGCAAGGAATCCATGGCCCACAGTTTATTACAACAATAATAGACCTTCTTTAATTGTCCATTTTTCAAGACTTAATGACAAAAACAGCAACATTAGTTACTAAAAACATACAAGAACAACTAATATATTAGCTTTTTTTTTCCTCTCTATATATGCCAACTTCTTTTCCAACTTAATTAGCTTTTGTTCCACTTTATTCTTGCATAAATACTCTTTCACATTATCAATCTTGTTGTCACAAATTATTTTTTTGTGCCTCTAATTTCTATAACATGATCATCAAGACAAACAAAAAATTTACAGTGGGATGAATTTTTCAACTGTAAATTAAAAAAAATTAAAATTCAATTAACAACAACAATCTACTTCAAGATTTATATAACTATCTTACCTTGAAGAATGGGGCACCCAAGGAATAACCTGTTGGGATTAGTTGGCGTCGTGGACTTGAACAAGATAATATGTACATTAGAGCAATGCTATCTTTTTCGTCTCCATTTTGAACGCAACTAATGATCCAGAAGAAGCTTTTTCGCTGGCCATAAAATACAAAAAAATCCTAAACACAAAAAATTCTCTAACTATAATACTGCAATAGAGTCGGATTTCAATTTGAAGAGTTAAGGCAGCTCCCAAAATAATACCTAAAGACACATAATAAACTTACCATTAGTAAAAGATTTTGAATTTTTTATTTAATAAATATAAAACAAATACATTCTATTTCAAATAAAAACTTTTTAATAATTTTAAGATATATATTTTTAAGACACAAAATAAATAAATCTAACTAAAATTTAGGGCAATGTACCTATATAAAATGAAAAAGATAAATCCTTACCTTAATAGCATATATAAAGGAAAAATAATTAACCACATTAGTTACTTTTGAAACTAGAGTTAGTAGCTTCTAGAGTTCATGTATAAATAAGACTCTTCAATTTACTGTAGAAGAGAGATAGTAATAGTTAACATTCATTTTCTTCTTCTTTCTTCATTGTTCTCTACTTTGGATAGACTTTATTTCTCACATGGTATCAGATAGTGCCCAAGATCCATGGAGCCAGAAATTATCAACAATAATCCATCATCTGCTGCTGCTGCTACTCAAGCATCACCCTCTGCGTCAATTCTAAAGCCCCTTTCTGTTCCTTTACCAGAAAAACTCAACGATGATAATTTTCTCACCTGGCGCCATTCAGCTATTCTTACAATTTCAGGTCAAGAACTTCAAGATCATCTGGACCAACAGAAGATTCCAACAAGATACGTATCAGCTGCTGATGAAAAGGCACAAAATGAAACAAAGACATATAAAGAATGGAGGCTTGATGACTACAATGTCTCTTCCTGGCTTTACTCATCCCTGGATCCCTCGTTCAAACATCGAGTTCTTGGTTGTATTTTTGCACATGACATTTGGAGCCGACTTCACACCCACTTTGTGTCACAAACAAAAGCTCGTATTAGGCAACTTCAACTGCAATTGAAATCGATCAAGAAGACTGGTCCAGCATCAGATTATCTTCTTCAAATAAAAAAAGTGGTGGATGCACTCGCCACTGTTGGAGCTCCTCTAACTGATGCAGAATACACCAATGTCATTTTAGATGGATTAAATGAAGATTATCAGTCATTCTTGACATATGTCACTGCCAAAGATCCACCCTATTCCATTCCAAACCTTGAAGCTCTCTTGATGGCTCAAGAAGACATTGTGGAGAGGTTTAAGAAACCAGAACCCTCAATGGTACAGGTCAATTTTACTCAATCCCAACCTTCTACTCAGACTAATTTTGATTCTGCCTATGCAAGAAACACACCGCCTACACCTAATAGAGGCACTTATGGTCGAAGAGGGCGTGGAGGAAGAACAAATCGTGGAGGAAGAGGTTCTTGGAACTCAAATCGGCCACAATGTCAAATTTGTGGCAAGTTGGGGCATATTGCTAGTTACTGTTATTTTAGATTTGATCAACAATTTCAACATGCACAACAAAATTCACCCACCTCTTCGATGCACAATGCACTCCCTCTACCTCCCTCATTCCATAATCCCAAAGCAATGCTTGCTACACCTGCTACAATTGCGGATCCATCTTGGTATGCTGATTCTGGCGCTTCTCATCACTGTACTCCTGATCCGTCAAACCTACAACAAGCACAAGAATATCATGGACAAGATCAAGTTTATATTGGTAATGGTTCAGGTATTAAAATTCAGCATATTGGTAATTCATATTTGCATCATAAACCAACAGATAAAAGATATTATTTGTATGATTTACTGCATGTTCCCTCAATTGCACATAACCTTGTTAGTGTATCCAAATTTGCTAGAGATAACAATGTGTATTTTTCGTTTTGGCCTGATGTTTGTTTTGTGAAATCTCAGGCTACCAAAAAAGTGCTTCTCCAAGGCACAACAATTAATGGAATGTATCGTTTTGAAAAAGTGACTCTTCCTAAATCAGACTTTAGACAATTTAATACTCAAATTTTTGTTGCTCAAACCTTGACATTGGATGTTTACCACAAAAGATTTGGTCATCCAGCCTTACCAATTGTAAAGTCTATTGTAACAAATTGTTCGTTACCTCTTAATAATAAAAATGCTTCTGATTCTAGTGTATGTGAACATTGCTGCTTAGCAAAATCTCATCGGTTACCTTACTCTCCATCTAATACTACTTATGATTGCCCTTTATCATTGATTGTTTCTGATATTTGGGGGCCATCCCCGATCACTGCTCATACAGGTGTTGGATATTATGCTTCATTCATTGATGTGTATTCAAGACACACTACAATATATTTTTTAACAAACAAGTCACAAGTCTTTAGTGTTTTTAAATTGTACAAAACCCAGATGGAAAAACAGTTAGGATACTCTATTAAAGCACTTCAAACTGATAATGCTAGAGAATATCTATCTCACACATTTATTGAATTTTTACAACAAGAAGGAATTATTCATAGACTCACTTGTCCCCATACCCCTCAACAGAATGGATTAGCAGAAAGAAAAAATAGGCATATAGTCGAAACTGCTTTAGCTTTATTATCTACTGCTACACTTCCTTTAACTCTATGGAATGAGGCTTTTGCAACCTCAGTATATTTGATAAATCGCATGCCTTCATCTGTTACAGGTTATAAATCACCTTTTGAACTATTATATCATCATAAACCTGATTATACTTTCTTGAAAATCTTTGGATGTTTATGTTTTCCTCACACGAGACCATACACTGCTCATAAATTGGAATACAGATCTGAACCCTGTTTATTTTTTAGGTTATGCTTTGAATCAAAAAGGATATAGGTGTCTCACTAAAAGTGGAAAAATAATTGTCTCTAGAGATGTAGTATTTCATGAACATCAATTTCCATCTCACTCTTTTTTTTCTACTACTATTAATGAAACTTGCACTAGTAATGCTACTGCTTTAGATTTTTTACCTTAGATTGCATCCATTCATCCCTCTTCTGTTGATCCTTCATCTTCAATGCCCAACATCAATTCTGGTGATACACATCATAGTGAGGAACATGAACAAATACATCCAATGCAGACAGCTTCACAGGCTAATGGGACAGCAACTTCTACCCAAGATCTCATATTGATTACTTCTACTCACATTGATTTGCCTTTTTCCTCAAACCCCCCATCTACAACCACTCTTTTAGAAAATATCCATCCAACGCAGACAAGGTCCAAGACAGGTAATAGAACTCCAAAAGCTCTTCAGGTAGCAAAATTCTCACTCTCTTCTAATTTTGATTTATTGCCTAAAAGTATTCAAAGTGCTCTCCACAATCCCTTATGGAGAGATGCTATGCTCACAGAATATAAAGCACTATTATATCATGATACATGGTCCTTAGTTGAATTACCTGAAAATGAAAAAGTAGTTGGTTGTAAGTGGATATTTGCTGTTAAAAAGAATGCAAAAGGTGAGATCATAAGACATAAAGCTAGGTTGGTTGCAAAAGGTTTTCTTCAAACTGCTGGAATTGATTTTGATCAAATTTTTTCACCTGTTATAAAACCAGTTACAATTAGGATGATTTTAACCATTGCTTTATCAAAAGGTTGGAAAATTCAACAATATGATTTTCACAATGCATTTCTAAATGGAACTCTTCATGAAACTGTGTTTATGTCCCAACCTCCAGGTTTCTGTCACTCTAATCCTAAACTTGTATGCAAATTAAATAAAGCCATCTATGGCCTTAAACAAGCCCCAAGGGCTTGGTACTTAACAATTACTTCCACCCTTCAATCTTTTGGCTTTACAGTAACAAAATCTGATCCTTCCCTATTTACTAGATATACTTCTAATTCTACTATTTATGTTCTTATTTATGTTGATGATATTCTTGTCACTGGAGATAACGAATCTGAAATAAAAACTGTTCTTAGCAAACTTCATTCTACCTTTTTATTGAAAGATTTAGGTGAGCTCAACTTTTTCTTAGGTATAGAAGTTATAACACATTCCTCTTCCTTAATTTCTTTGAACCAAACTAAATATATACATAACCTTCTAACACGTGCTGGCATGAATGAATCCAAACCAAGTATGACTCCAATGATAAGCTCTCTTAGATTGATTGCCAATGCTGGAACTCCTTTTGAAAATCCAACTTTATATCGCTCCAAGTGGGCGGGTTGCAGTATGCAACAATTACACGACCTGATATCAGTTTTTCAGTGAACAAACTGAGTCAATTTATGTCCAACCCCTGCCAAGAACATTGGGTTGCAGTTAAACGAGTCCTGAGATACTTGGCAGGTACTGCTGAGCTCAAATTGCAATTTCATAGATGCACTGATTTACGTTTTTCTGCTTTTTCAGACTCAGATTGGGCAAGTGATCTTGATGATAGAAAATCTACAACTGAATTTTGTGTGTACTATGGTTCAAATATGGTGTCTTGGAAAAGCAGCAAACAACCCACGGTCAGTCGAAGCTCAACTGAGGCTGAATATAGAGCCCTGGCAGCAGTGTTCATGGAACTCATACCTGATTACAACATTTGCAAAGTGGTTACGGTTCTAAATTTGTGCATAAACCGTGGGAGTCTGGAACGGTTTTAACTTAGAAAAGTTTGAGCATAAACCGTGGCTGCTAACCACGGATTATCAAGGAAAATTGCGAGCCATAAACCGTGCTTGGTCACCATGATTTATGAAGAAAAAGCTGTGTGCATAAAACCCTGTTGGCTACCACGGTTTATGCTTAGAATAGTATAAATACATAACTGTTATTATTATTAATAATTTTATTTTTATTATTATTCGGAGTTGTTAGTATTATTATTATTGTTATTGTTAATATTATTATTCCTGTTGGTATTGTTATTATTATTCATATTGATGTTATTGTTATTTTTTTTTTTATCAAAGTTATGCAATTTCATTATTGAAAATTGGTCTAATTTGGACTACATGCAGAATTATAATAAAGAGAATAGGAAGTTCCAACTTTAATAAAATGACTTAAGCATAAGAAAACTAAAGAGGTAAAGTAAAAATTTAAGGGTCTCATCTCTCACGCACACTTCTTCTGGCCATCTCCACCATAGTTCTTGAAGGGGTGATTTTACATTCAAATACACAGGCGTTTCTTGCTAACCAGATTTGCCATAAGAGGTTTGCTGCTACTGTGCTTTTTTCATTCGGATTTTTCTCCATTCTTAATTCTTCTTCCAGCTGAATCCACCACTTCCATGGTTCTCGAGTTTGAATCTGCCATGGCAGATCTGAACATTTCCAAGCAATGATTGTTATCCTTCTTAGTAATGATTGTTATGGTCATTATTATTATTGTTATTGTTTCATTATTGTTATTACTATCACTAGAGAAGATAGAAAACCAATGTTAGTAGCCAAGCAAGTGTGCATGATCATAAAACTCCCTAAATTACCACGGTTTATGCGTGGACTAATATAAATACATAATTCACCTATCACATTGACTAAACTTATTTATTTATGTAAAGTTTGTTTATGAACTCAGCAAACTTGTTTACATTTTAATACGATTTAAATTGTATTAGTATATTTTTATAAATTTTAATCAATTTAATTTTATTTAAATAATTAGATTTTTAAATTATAAAATTTATATTAGTTTGTAATTTAAATTTTAAATAGATATAATTTAAATTAATGATTTATAAAATTGTATGTATTCGTATTATTTTGTACTCATATGATTAATTATATTTATTCGATTTTTAAAAAATACCAGTGGTTAATTTTTTTATTTAAATACATTCATATTATTTTCAAATTAAAAGAATATACTTATTTAAAATAATATGAGTATATTGATTTAAATAATATGAGAAAATAATATGGTTAATTTATGCACACAGCTTTTTCTTCATAAACCGTGGTGACCAAGCACGGTTTATGGCTCGCAATTTCCCTTCATAATCCGTAGTGAGCAGCTACGGTTTATGCTCAAACTTTCCTAAGTGAAAATGGTTCCAGTCTCCCACAGTTTATGCACAAATTTAAAATCGTGGCTAGCTCCCACAGTTTATATAATAATAAAAAAAAGACACTCACGTAATCACTTTGTAAATGTTGTAATATGATAAAAATTTCTCTCTTTTATTTTATATAAGTACATTGTCCAAATTTATGAGAGACTAATTTATTACAATTTTAAAAGATTAGAACATATTTATCTTTTTCTCATAAATTTATACATGACTAGATGAGTATGCAAATGACACTTCCCGATTCAGAGGATAAATGCAGAGTTTAATGTTTACACCAGTATGACACGCAAAGCCAGTTTTGGTATTTATTTTGTGTTCTTCAGCCTATGTGTTAGGCAAGAAACTAAAGAAAAGCTTTCTATTACCTTCAAAAAAGTTCTCCCAAGCAAGCTAACAAAGTAAGCTAGAATCAGATACTTTCCCCTACTTAGCTTTATTTCTTTGATCAGATCAGAATAAATTGACCTTTTCCAGTGGTTTCTAGGAAGTACCTAGCGGCTCCACACTCAAAGTCTCAAATAGACGCTCTACCTTCCTCTTTCTTTTGCCTTCAATATTCCTTTTGACTATAAAATCACTCTCTCCGCACACAAAAACATGTATTCATCTCTTATAACGTCTTTATTATAGTGGAAGATGTCATGGGCAACCTTATAGCCAGAAACAGAAATAGTGGTGCTCGAATTTCAAGAAACAATACCAAAGGAAGTGGTGGAAGAAATAATAGTAATAATATTTCTTCAGCCATTGACAATAGACCTTTATCGTTATCACAACTAAGGCCAACGCGACAGTTAGCTCCACCACAGTATCCTTCGTTGCCGCCGCTGCCACCGCCGCAACCGCAACAAGCACAATCCATGTCTAGGGCACAAAATAAGTCAGGACAGGAGGGATTAGCAGCCATGGGAAAGAAGGATGCAGCAAAGAAATATGCTTTGATTAAGGATAATTTCACTTCTCTTGAACAGGTTTTGCTCCTTTCTCTTCATTCCTTCTCATTAACATGTTTAGTGTATGTTAGATTGGGGGAAAAAGTTACACATTTGCCTAATCAAAATATGCTCTTATTAGTGTACCTTTTTTGTTATTTCCGTTTAATCTGTATGCATATTGTGAAAACAAAATTCAAGAATTGGATTTATGGATAAAATTTTATATAAAACTAATTAATTTATGAATGTCTCACCTATCCCTATATCACATTCATCCTTAGAATATTTACCAGTTTCTCTGTTTTTTCGAACTTTTTCTACTGATGATTCTCTTATTGATTCATTCTCACCTATCATATGTTTTGGCTCATAATAAGTCTCTTTCTTTTTCATCTTCTGATTTTAAAATGCGGCTATGAGATATTTTTTAGTTGACTCTTAGTCTGAGATATTTTTTGAGGTAATCCGATTAGTATAAAATATTGGAATATAGATGACCAAGTCAAATTGCAGTTTTATGTGGTATAATTTTTGTTGGGTGACTTATGTGGTAGAAATTTAGTAGCTCAATAAAGTCAAGCCCCCCCCCCCACCCAAAAAAGCATTAATAAAGTTGAAGTATGATTTTTTTTTTTTTTTTGGTATTTTATTTAATATAATTGAAAAGTTCAAAATCTTATAAATATTTCAATTTTTTTAACACCCATCTACTTTTTGTTACCAAGGTAAAGATATTAATCCTATGTTTGAGAATTGAATTAATTTTATAACTATTTCTTGATATAACCATTAATTAATTATTTTTATGTTTAATTTGTCTTGCAATTTTTTACATAAATAAAATAAAAAATTTGTTAGGGGCTAACATGTCTTTCACGTCTTTCAAAGTTGTTATATTAAAAACCCACAACTTTTGAAGTAAACAAGATTTTATATTTGGCTCTTGCTTTCAAATTTCAAATTTTATCTCTTGAAGTTAAAAGTATACCAAATTGTCAAACGGAGATAGGTGAACTTAAATTCTAAATTTTGGCAGAAACTTACTTTTTTGTGTTTCTAAGTATCTTTCTTGGTCTTTTATTAGAATCATTCAATATTTATTAGCATGATATCTAGTTTGAATAAGTATATTTGTTCTTCAGAATTAGAATTTTTTTTTTTTTTTAAATTAGGATTTTCTTAATCCATTTTGAACCTCAACAAAATGTTGGATTCTATTTAATTGCTTGTACCTTTATACATATGAGAATGAACCAATATTTATGTTCTTCCATTCAATCAAGCTTCAACCATATTCTATCATGCATCGTGCATCATCCCCCATTATCTCTACTTCTCAATCTCATAGCATGGTACACACGCGTTTTGTGGGTCAAGCTTACTTCAGTCACTTACTTTATTTAACTTGTTGGATGTTTCTATTTAAAACACCATGCAGGGGTATAATAATGTTATTTTTTCTTTTTCTTTTTTGGTGGGGAATGGGGATTGGCCGTTTGGGAACCAGTATCATCCAAATCTTGTTACTAAAAGGATTGACCTTGAGGTTTTGTCACTTTTAAAACTCCTTGTCCTTTTTGCCAAGTATGTTTAGTGAGGCTGAAATCAAATATCAACTATGCAAGTACACAAAAACAAAAATCAACTACCAAATCAGCTACACTTATAAAATACATATTAAAATGTAAAATATATATACATAAGAACATGATAAATGATTTGTTGGCTGAATTTTTATGTGTACATATTAAATATAATACTGTTACTTTGCCAATTGATTATCCATTAAAAAAAAAAAGAAAAAGTAAAGTATCGTTTTTGTCTCCAACGTTTGGGGTAAGTAACGTTTCAATCGTCATATTTAAGTCCCTTCAAAATTCACTCAATGTTGTCCTGCCGTTAGGGATCTGTTAACAGAATTGACGACGGGACAAAACTAAGACGATTTTGAAACGTTAGGTACTTAAACAGGACGAAAACGTTAGGGACAAAAATAACACATAAAAATAAATTTTAATTTAATTTTATCTTTCAATAATATTAATTTTTTACTATACATAGTGTTCAATTATTTTTTAATTACATCTAAATAAATTACACTTAATCACGTTACTTTCATTTTAAATAAATTTATTTTTTTATAATTTTGAAGAATTTTGATACACAAAAGGTATAATTTATATTTTATTGTATATATATATTTTTTTTCTGCAAGTTTATATACTAGTCATTCTACAAATATTTCATGATAACTAAAAATCTTTAAGAGTAAAATTATAAAAAAAAATTAATTTATTTAAAATGAAAGTAATATGATTAAGTGTAATTTACTTAGATGTGATTAAAAAATAATTGAATACTATGTATAGTAAAAAATTAATATTATTGAAGGATAAAATTAAAATTTATTTCTATGTATCATTTTTGTTCCCAACGTTTTCGTCCTATTTAAGTCCCTAACATTTCAAAATCGTCTCAGTTTTGTCCCGCCGTCAATTCTGTTAACGGATCTCTAACGACAGGACAACATTAAGTCAGTTTTGAAATGTTAGGGACTTAAATAGGACGATTGAAACTTTAGGAACAATTTGGTACTTACCCCAAACGTTGGGGACAAAAACGATACTTTACTCAAAAAGAAAAGAAAAGAAAAGTGAGGTGGACCTTGGCTTTAATGCTTAACTTATTACCTTCTTTTCCAAATAATGCTTCGTGAGAACTTCCCAGTCACTATTAATAGTGCTGCTTTTTCCAAATAATGCTTCGTGAAAAATGTTTAATGAAACCAGAAAGCATATACATTTTTAGACAGATATATATTATTGGATTATTTTGATGTATGATTTATGAAATTTAAGTTGACATACATTTTAACACAATCCATAATTTAATAATAATTATTTTTATCATCACCAAGATATAACGCTCTCCGGCTTTAGGGTGTGTTTGTAACTTGAATTTTTATTTTTCCTTAATGTGAGTTTGGTTGAAAATAGATTAAGAGAGATATATATTATCTACGGCTCATAATTCATAAATTCGTTAACTAAAGGTTTTGGGTTGAAATTTGGTTTTAACCTTATTCATTAGTTCAAATTTTCTAATATTTCTTCTCCATAGGCTTTTAAAAAAATAAATAAATAAAATAAAGTTTCTAATATATCATTTGTGTTCAATGAATCTCGCATCAAATTGGCACACATTCTTTCATGGTTAGATGAGGCATCAGACTTACACTTCATCTAAATTCAGTGATAACGTAAAATGTGTCAATTTAGTGTAGATGATATATAATGAGCACACAAAATATTTCCTAAATTGTGTTTATATATATATATATATATCCAGTAGCAGTAATAAAATTCTCAATTACCTGATTACGTATACAGGTTACAACTGCCTTAAGGAAAGAAGGTCTAGAATCATCAAATCTCATCCTTGGAATTGATTTCACAAAAAGCAATGAATGGACTGGTAGGTTGTACCACATAGATTTGGATCCTCTCATGTTCATATTTTCACGATTGATTCAATTACTATATATAGTAAAATAGAAGAAAGCCAAAAGAATAAATAATAAGTAATAGAAAAAGATTCATGAGGATAAGTGTTATTTTAAACCTTGAGAGAATCCTAATCTGGCACGGTATAGGAACCAAATTTAAGAATTTCATGATCCATTGCATCGTGTATAGAAAATTTTGGGAGGCCAAAAAGAACTATGGTTTCTCACATGAGAAAATAAAATATGGGTTTTGGATCATAATTTTTTAAACATTTTGGAATAAGTTTCATTTTAACTGTTGGGTTATTAACTTATTATGAAGCCAATGCATCCATGTTGTTATTGAAGGCAGAATCTCATTCAACAATAGAAGCCTGCATGCCATTGGAGACACATCAAACCCCTATGAGAAGGCCATCTCTATTGTTGGCAAGACTTTGGCTCCCTTTGATGATGATAACTTGATTCCATGTTTTGGCTTTGGTGATGGTAAGTCCTAAATTTTGTATTAAACCTTGCATGATAAGAAAAATTGACAAGTTTAATCAATTTGACATCTTGTTCAATTTTACTTATTTATTTTTTTGTTATTATTGTGCAGCAACAACCCATGATCAAGAAGTGTTTAGCTTTCACAGTGATCATACACCTTGTCATGGTTTTGAGGAAGTTCTTGCGTGCTACCAAAAAATAGTTCCAAACTTGAAACTTTCAGGTTGTTTCATATGTAGCTTTTTTTAAGCGTGTTTTTGTTACAATCAGTTAGGTCATGATTAGTGTGTGTCTCAGGATAAAAAACAAGACCAAAAAGTTGTCTTCTTGTCTATATCCTTGTCTCCACTGTCCTTGGTGTTCTAGTTGTCTATATCTTTTGGGTAGAATATTTTGCCTGTTTCTGTATTTGTCTCATTCTCTAAATAGGTTTGTATTTTCCCGTTTTTCTGTATTTCTGTCTAGAGACAATTACCAAATGCCAAACGAGGCCTTAGTTCAGTATGTTTGGTTGCTAGACTTGTCACTGAAGAAATGATTTCATTTTTGTTTGCAGGACCAACTTCTTATGCTCCTGTAATCGAGGCTGCAATAGACATTGTTGAGAAAAATCACGGCCAATTCCATGTGTTGGTTATCATTGCAGATGGGCAGGTACATAGTTAATGCTACCTCATTATGTTATGTGTTTGCATGTGTCTCTAATCTTATTCATATGAGTTTGTTTGATTTGTAAGGTTACTAGGAGTGTCAACACTGAAGATGGAGAACTGAGTCCTCAAGAACAGAAGACAATCAAAGCTATAGTTGATGCAAGGTAGACATAGATAGCTAAAACGCTGATTGATAATCTTACAGCATTCCTATTAATGCTTATACCATTTTGTTGTTTCCAATCTTTTGATTAGCCTTTGTTAGCCTTAAACAATTTTAGTAATGTAAAATTGGTGATTTTGTATTTTGTTTCCCTATGATTAGTTTTCTCGATTACATGCTGATAGGCTAAATCATGCTTAGAGACGTTAGCATTTAATCATCCACATCAGTACTTGGCTTTGCCTAAAAGAAAATGCAGTTGCTGAATAACAGTAATTTTATTTTATTTTACCTTTTTAAAAAATATTTAATATCTGATATCAGTGAATACCCCCTTGCAATTATTCTGGTTGGGGTTGGTGATGGTCCATGGGAAGACATGCAGAAGTTTGATGACAAGATACCGGCGCGTGGTTTCGACAATTTTCAGGTATAGAACTTGCAGCTGAAAATTTCGCATAGTCTACATTCTTTGCCAGCACTCTGTCGCAATGAAAATATCCTACTTACCCTTTTATGCAGTTTGTTAACTTCACTGGCATAATGTCTAAAAATATTGGCCCCTCTGAGAAAGAAGCAGCTTTTGCTCTAGCTGCTCTCATGGAGATCCCTTTCCAATACAAAGCAACCGTTGAATTTGGAATACTTGGGTATGATCCTTGTCACATTAGCGTACGATTTCCTAGCTTAAAAGCAGCAAGCTATATATTATACCAAAATTACCCATCAAAGTACAAAAATTTGCCCTCTATATATACCCAAAAACTAAAAGTGATCAATTTTCTTGTTGAATTTGTATTCTTCCACAAATAATTGTCAGCGACATGATCTTTGGTGGGTAATTTTGGTACTTCAGTCTATATTTTTTAGATCTATGTTTGTTTAACTGAATATCTGAAAGGATTTGTCTCTTTGGAGTTTGGACAACAGACGTGTAAGAGGAAGAGCGAAGAAAATAGTTCCGAAGCCTCCTCCAGTTCCTTATTCCCGACCGGCTCCCCCTGTTCATGTAATGAGCAATGCACAAACATCAACAGCAGATGATCGAAACCAAACGGTATTTCTAACTGAAACTTCCATGAGCAATCTCATAGTCAACGTTGTTAAGATGAGTACAAGATAAGACATAGGTTTGATTTTCTTTGGGTACAAGTAATGTGAAGGCTTGAGGAAAAAAAATCCGCATAGTAATTAGTTATTCATCGAACAATTTTTACTTTTTCTTTGAATTTCGCAGTTGCTTGATGACTAGTTTCGTGTTATTCTTCAGAAAAAAAAAAGGATAAAAAGAAATTTCTGCATAAACTGTCATGCGTTGGCATTGGTATATTATTATTTACATAGGATCAGACATAAGCAAGAAAAAGGAATGCAGTTTGAAAAGATACACTATTCCAACAAATGAGTCTAACAATATTCCATAACATCCCAGTTAGAGAATTTGAGATAATTATTAGAAATTTAGAATCATGTCCCCAAATACATGAACACATAGCAGGGTCTTCTCTTGTATCATCAAATATTGCATGCTCTATCATTTATGCAACCAATTGAATTTTGTAGGCCTGCCCCGTATGTCTCACTAATGCAAAGGAACTGGCTTTTGGATGTGGCCACATGGTGAGCCTCATTAAAACCTAACTCTTTTTTCATCAGGCTCTATTTGATATTTTTCTCATGATAAAAATGCAAAGACATTAGAAGTTATATAACTTTGTTTGAAGAATGAGATAAATATAGAGACTGGCAAAATATTACTATGGGATAAAATGACTTGATTTAAAACAACCTATTTTGTCTCTTTATATTGTCTTTATACATTTTATCCGAGATACATGCCAAACACAACATTAAGGCATGTTAGAGTTATTTATTGATAGTGGTTTTAACTTCTAAGTTCTAACAATATATATATATATATTTTGTTGGGGGAGCAGACTTGCAGAGATTGTGCAACAAGGTTAAGTAATTGTCCCATATGCCGTGAGAGGATCACTAGTCGTCTCAGGGTATTCACTGGCTGATTAGTAGAATCAAAATCAAAATTCTATAACATTGTATATAAAATATAGGATGTGTATGATAAATGCCTTGCAAGTGTTGATGAATGATGATGGTGTGGCTTATTAGGTTCTTAGAAAATGAACTTATTTGTTGTAACATGATAGCTTGTTATTTCTTCAAGGATGGTTTCAGTGTGCCGAAGTGTGGATGTGTTTGTGCAAAATTCTAACTTGTTCATGTTTTTGCTGCCTCAGTAGTAGTTCATTTCAATTAGAATCCTCACCCATTCCTTATGTCTGGTCACATTTACGTCGTGAAATAAATAACTCTACACATTATAAGTTTTATCAATCTAATTGTTAAATTGAGATGTTTAATGGCATATGGTCATGGTTCTGGCACTTCAACCGAATCAGCTGGTCGAACTCGAAAAATTAAGAACGTTGCTTAGTCTAGTTTGGTCATGTGTTACGACTCAACTTTTAACAAGTCATGACAAATACCAATCGTCGAATATTACTCATTGGTCAATCTATGAGACTTTATACTCTGTATTTAGTTATATAATATTGAGCTTGTGGCACTCGTGGTTAGCGGGTTTATGTAATGTTATGCGTTTGCGTGAGTTAGTAAAATAGATAAATATACCGAAATATACGTAAGCATGAAATTAAACAAAGTATATTACATAATGTCGCTACGGCTTCATATAAACATGAAGAGAGAGTAACAACTGCTATACAATCCATAAGTCGTACAAATGACTAATGAGATATATTACGCTATATTTATTTATGGTATACAGACGCTGATGAATATACGACACTCCAAGTTCAAGTCCATTCAGAAAATTCCTGTTCTGGTACCCAGGCTAACAGAAAACAGAGAAATCCTACTCAAGAAAATGCTAATAAGGGGGAGGAGAAAATACTCTACTCTAACTTTATAAATCCATATCTGGTATCCAGAGTGTATTTATTTATTTATTTATATATATAGTCTAAGAATTCAGTGTGCACAAACTGAGTGTTGTTATGCATAGTGTTGTAGTTTTCCGAGTTCTTGTTCAAGAACTGAAACCATTCAAGAATATACATCTTTTAAGCATTATTCATATATTTTCTGCATCTTCTCTCTTTCTGGTTTAGCTCAATTCTGCATCACTTTTGTCGCAACTCGCAAGTAACCATGTGCAAATCTCTTCAATTATCATGAAAGTGTTTAATTATTAGTTAATAAGATGTGTTCCTGAATAATTTGAATTTGTTCTAATTATTTAATTTTCCTAATTAAATCATGGTACTAAAAGAATTATTGGCTTTATAATTAATGTAATGACACACGTTTAATACAAATTACGTTTCAAAGCTTCATATATATATATATATATATATATATATATATATATGGCCAATTAGATACTCAGCTCAAGGTCAATCTATATATATTGTTTGAAATAGAACTGATACATGCTTTGTAGATCATAATGTTTAGAAATTGAAAGTAAATCATGGAATTTGCTTATCATAGTGAACAATAACAGTGGAAACTAACGACATATCAAAATAAATAAATAAATAACGGGGAAGAGAAAAAAGTTGAAAAAAAAAAGGTGAGAAAGGGATTTTTTATTTAAATAAATAAAATAAATTTAATAATTACCAAAATAAATAATTTAAAAAATATTTATCGAAATAAATACTTCTCTCTTATCTCGTTTATACTGTAAACGAGATAATTTTGCATGTATATACGAGAAGTATATGTTACACGTGTTTATCTCGTTTACACGATAAACGATATATACATATATCTCTGTATATCTCATTTACACTGTTTATTTTTTAAAAAAATAAAAATAATAAAAAATATTAATAATATCAATTTTAGTCTATTTTAAATGATAGAGATTAACACGTTTAACCATTAAACTACCCACTATTAACACGTTTACCTCTTTTCTAATTACCCACGGTTTAAAAATTTAAAATATAATTTAAGGGAAAAGCTCAGTATACAAGCGATTAGGGCTTGTAACTATTACAAGTTCATTAACGCCTAATCCACTAAAACGCGTTGCAACTCCTACGTCACTTACACGCGCTATACAAAGATCCCGCGTTTGTATAACTACCAAATTTAAAAGATTTGTTTCCTTCTTTGTTTTCCTTCTTTCCAAATTTCATCGTTCTTCTTCTCGCGCGTCTTCCCCTGATTTTTTGATCGTTCTTTTCTTCTCCTTTCTCATTGGTTTGTTCTTCGTCATTGACGTTAGTTCTTCTCTCTGTAACTCCAGTTTCGTTTTCTTTTCGATTTTCTGGTTTTTGAAATCAAAGTTTGAACTCGTTTTGAAGATAATAGATGATTCAACCTCAGATTGTCAGCTGAATCAGGGCGAAGTGGAGCACAAATAGGAAGGAAAACGAGATTAAGAATCAATTGATTACATGTAGCAAAGAGGAAAAATGAAACCCTCATAGCAAAGACTCATTTGATAGGAATTGGAATGATTTTCTGCTAAATTTTGGTCTTGTGGACAACAAGTGGCTTTCAGGTAGTGTTGGGTTAAAATCTGCAGCAGAGGTGTAAATTTAATTTTTTATCGGGTGTATTTATAGTCTGTGTTTGGGTGTATTATGCAAATCTCTATGCAGACCGTCATATATGTGTTTCAATCTATTTGGAATTCTGGATCACCACTTCATATTATAGTACCTGTAAATAAGACATTTTGAATACACCAGAGAGAGTTTAATTAATTTTGGTCTTGTGGACAACAAGTGGCTTTCAGGTAGTGTTGGGTTAAAATCTGCAGCAGAGGTGTAAATTTAATTTTTTTATCGGGTGTATTTATAGTCTGTGTTTGGGTGTATTATGCAGATCTCTATACAGACCGTCATATATGGGTTCCAATCTATCTGAATCACCACTTCATATTATAGTACCTGTAAATCAGACATTTTGAATACACCAGAGAGAGTTTAATTAATTTTGGTCTTTTGGACAACAAGTGGCTTTCAGGTAGTGTTGGGTTAAAATCTGCAGTAGAGGTGTAAATTTAATTTTTTATCGGGTGTATTTATAGTCTGTGTTTAGGTGTATTATGCAGATCTCTATGCAGACCGTCATATATGGGTTCCAATCTATCTGGATCACCACTTCATATTATAGTACCTGTAAATCAGACATTTTGAATACACCAGAGAGAGTTTAATTATGGAAAAAAAATTTACTTATAATTGGATCAAATATATTTACACCATGTGTTTAATTTCTTACAAGAGTATATAACAGTTACATTAATCAGGGACAATATCATTAGAATCTATCTGACAAAATGGACTCAATAACAATGAGGATGGCTTGGACAGTCTTATTGCATCACTTCTCCTCGCTCATATTTCTGAATTTCTCACTCAACAGATGGGTTGCACACTTTAGGTCCTTGATTTGCTGTAAACAAAGCAAAATTAGAGTTAGATATATTTCTATTATGAAAAACTGATTTGATCGAAGACATATATTTGTTCTTACATTTTTTCAGCTTGGTTTCTGCCTGCCATTTTTTCTGAAATGAAAAATACACCCATAGATATCAGTAAGATACACTCATAGATATGAGTCAGATACACCCATAGATATCAGTCAGATATCACTCAAATACACCCAAATGATTACAGAAATACACCCAAAGGATTACAGAAAATACACCCAAACGGTTACAAGAATTCACCCAAACGATTATAGGAATACACCCAAAGGATTTAAGAAAATACACCCAAAATTCGTTGAAGTACATCTTATGCATAATTCAGAACTCTTTCTCTTTCTCCTCCTCATCTTCTGCTGCTTCTTCTTCTTCAAAAACGATTTTACCATGAAAAATCGAAAAAAAAAGAGAAAACAGAGAGAAAAGACGTAAATGAAGAAGAAGAAAAAGAGGAAAATGAGGAAGAAGAACGTGCAGAAACGAAAGAAAATGAGAAGAAGAAGAGTAAGAGGAAGAAGAACGTGCAGCAAGAAGAAGAAAAAGAATTTTAGAAACCATGAAAATCGAAAAAAAAAACGAAGAAGAAGAAGAAGAAGAAGAGGAAGAGGAAGAGTAAGAGGAAGAGGAAGAGGAAGAGGAAGAGGAAGAAGACGAAGACGAAGACGAAGACGAAGAAGAAGAAGAAGAGAAGAAGAAGAAGAAGAAGACGAAGAGGAACCGTTTGAGTGGGGCGCGTGTAGTTACGCTCCATTCAAAATGAGTTAATGCGCGTGTTAATGAAGTTTGGACTGATAACTTGTAAAATTTGTACGGCCTTTTTACTTGTATGTGTAGCAGGCCCCATAATTTAAATACACGTGATCCAGTTAATGCATATCACTACTCTATCGGTATATAATATGAAATCTTTTTTACTTAAATTATATTTTAAATTTGTATGTACTCCCATGCAACAAATAAAATTTATATGTACTCCCATAAAAAAACAAAAGGAGTTAGTGAATATGGAAGAAAACAAATGTATTGTATACTATTGATAATGTTACAAATATATTTCCAACACACTATTAATAATGGGCACACGTTTCCAGCACACTGTTAATAATGGGTAGTTACAAGTACATCTATTTTAAAAAATTTTAAATTAAATTATAATCTAATTGGATTGATTTAAATTTGAAAAATAAAAATAATCGTTTGTCCGTCGTTAGGAGAGATTGGTGGGATAGTAGGGAGATAATTGAAACAGTTATCTCTCACGTGGATAGTGGGAGATAACATGAGAGATAACCGTTTCAATTCTCTTTCTACTATCCCATCAACAATTTTTAGTACTAATTGATCAAACATATCCATTTTAATCTCTTCTACCAACTTTTTTATGTATTAATTGCATGCCAAAAGTTTGGATTATTGATATTATTAATATTTTTTATTATTTTCAATTTTAAAAAAAATACATATATCTCGTTTACATGTTAAATGAGATAAACACATGTCGCATACACCTCTTTGAGATACATACAAAATTATCTCATTTACAGTGTAAACAAGATAAAAGAGGATTATTTATTTTGGTAAATATTTTTTAAATTATTTATTTTGATAATTATTAAATTTATTTTGTTTATTTAAAAAAAATCCAGATTATATCAATTCATAGGTCAACAAAAGGATAAATCAATGTGAACTTTTACAGCCTCTTTGGTAGTTCAAATTTCTGGCCCGCAAATGATTAATAAGTTGTTGAGGTCAAAAGCATTATTACATTTCTGAATAAGATTCCCAAACATATTTTTATGTGTATTCACTTTTATTTGGTAAGTGTTCCGAAATTTGTTTCTATTTAATCTCCAAAATCTGTTGTGGGTAGGAGTGGCAAATTGTTCATGGTAGGGTAGGGTAGGGTTTGGATCCAACACTAACTCTACTCGCGGATTTAGATTTTTTTATATAAACTTAACCCTATCCTACTCACGGGTTGAGAATATTCTAACTCTAACTCTACCCGCTCTTAATCCGCAGGTATCCGATCCTATCCGCGAGTTACAAAAAATATACAACATTATTATATAACTTGATGATAATTTAAAATATAACTGATTTTTATGTAAAAAAAAATATTAAATTATCAATTAATGATTTTCTTTTAGTGACTAAGGATCTTTTGCATTTAATAAGAGGTCTTTGATTCAACATCTACTTAAAATATATTTTTATATAAGTATATGTTCATACCCTGGCCCAACGAATAAGGCCCAGGATCCAAATAAAAAAGCCCAACCCAAAGGGTTGACCTCACCTTTCACCAGATTAGCCACTACGAAATCGGAACTCGTCACGACTTGCTCTAAAGAAGTCGGGAACGAGGGTTAACTGACAGATAAGCACTCATTTGAATGAGTAACTACCCCTAGAATCTCTCTAACCACTTCCACGAGCCATATCTTAACTTCCCTAGGATAAAGGGACGGTTAACATCCTAGAAAAGTGGCACTACTCCAACGGTGGTTATTGGTTCACCACTATAAATACACTGACACCCCTCAGGTATCTCTAAGTCCCAATACTCTCTAGACCTGCTAACACTCTTGCTGACTTAGGCATCGGAGTGTCTTTGCAGGTACCACCCCCCATTCAATCATACTCACAAGTCGGACGGAGGCCCCCAAGGCGCATACCCTCTCAAAGGCTTCCTCCCTCAGACGATTGGGCCAACCAACACCGTCCAACCCATTAATCTCCGGTTACCTACCGTAACATTGGCGCCGTTGTCGGGGACCCGAGAGATCAACCAGTGATGGCGGACAGATCCCCTGAGGAGGGTCATGTGGAAATAGATTCTGAACAAGAGAATCTGGATACCGGAAATAATGATGCGGACCTAACCCTTCATCAGGAAACCAATGATCAACACAAAGAAGGAACCTCCGGAGTCAAAACCCCGAAGGTGAATTCCTCAGAAGGCCGTGAGTCAGAGAAGGACGGACAGTCCCACGCAACTGAGCTTATGGATTAGTCCATGTCCACCAAAGTCGTTTGGAACAACTAGAGCAGGAACGGGAGCGACAAAGGGAGATAGAAAAGCACCTAAAAGAGGAGATGGATCGACGAAAAGAATTAGAGAAAAAGCTCTTAAAGTTAGAATCCTCCCTCAAAGGTCAGAACTCCCGTGACAGTAGAGAAGAGTCGCCCCTAGGAGGGGAAGATCCTTTTAGTGAGGACATAATGAGGGCAAAAGTTTCGAGAAACTTTAGAAGCCCCGATATGGACCTCTACGACGGAACCACTGATCCAAAGCATCATTTGAGCAATTTTAAAAGTCGGATGTATCTGGCTGACGCTTCTGATGCTACGCGATGCAAAGCTTTTCCGACAACCTTGTCAAAAGCAGCGATGAAGTGGTTCGACAGCCTCCCCCCGAGGTCGGTTACCAGCTTTGAAGGCCTCTCAAGGAAATTCTTGATGAGGTTCTCTATCCAGAAAGACAAAGTAAAACATGCACCAAGCCTCCTGGGAATAAAACAGGAGGTCAGAGAATCCTTACGAGCCTATATGGAAAGGTTCAACAAAGCATGTTTAGAGATTCAAGACCAGCCTACCGAGGCAGTCATAATGGGGTTAGTCAATGGGCTCAGAGAAGGTCCCTTCTCACAATCCATATCCAAAAGACACCCCATCTCTCTAAGTGATGTACAAGAAAGAGCTGAAAAGTACATCAACATGGAGGAAAATGCTAAGTTGAGAGACCTGAGCTGGCGACCTGGGCACCCTCCCTCAACAAAAGAGAGGGAGAGGGAAACCAAGAAGAAGGAAGAACTCGGCCTCGATAGACCAAGAAAATATCACTCTTATACTCCTCTGAAAGTTTCTATAGTGGATGTATACAGAGAGATTTATAACACCGAAAGGCTGCCACCCCCCAGACCCATTAAAAATAAAAAAGGGGGGAGCCGCAGCGACTACTGTGAGTACCATAAAATATATGGTCACTCCACAAATGACTGTTACGACCTCAAAAATGTGATAGAAAAGCTGGCTAGAGAAGGTCGGCTTGACAGATATCTCATAGAAAGGTCGGACGGCCATGGGAAGAGAAAGCGAGATGATGTGGATAGAAGAGACCCACCACCACAAACCCCGGAGAGACATATCCATATGATCTCAGGAGGGTTCGCGGGAGGGGGACTCACCAAATCCTCTCGCAAAAGGCATCTCAAGAAAATCTACCAGGTCGGAGGAGAGTCATCCGACCTCCCCACCATTTCATTCACAAAAGAAGATGGGCAATGAATAATCCCTGGACACGATGATCCAGTGGTAATAACTATGATCCTAGCAAATGCTCATCTCCACAGAACCATAGTAGACCAAGGAAGCTCAGCGGACATTCTTTTCAAGCCCGCTTTCGACAAACTAGGGCTGGATGAAAAAGAGTTAAGAGCCTACCCCGACACCTTGTACGGATTAGGTGACACGCCAATAAAGCCACTGGAATTTTGCCCCTCCACACCACTTTTGGAAAAGGGGAAAAATCAAAAACTCTAAGTATAGACTTCATAGTCATCGATGTAGGGTCAGCATATAATGCTTTAATCGGCAGAGCTACCCTTAATCGACTCGGAGCGGTGGTATCCACTCCTCACTTTTGTATGAAATTCCCGACCTCAGCGGGGATAGCAACGGTAAGGGGAGATCAGAAATTGGCAAGGAAATGCTACAATGAAAGCCTAAACCTGAGAGGAAAAGGCAGAGAAGTTCACACAATAGAGCTCGGAGGCGCAAGGGCTAAAGAAGAGCTGCATCCACAACCGGGAGGAAGAACAGAGGAGATACAGGTCGGCGAAGAGGAGGGAAAAAATACTCACATAGGGGCCAACCTAGGGGAAACCCTAAAACAAGGATTGACTAAGCTCCTAAAAGATAACTCCGATCTCTTCGCCTGGAAAGCCTCCGACATGCCTGGGATAGACCCCGAGCTCATGTCTCATAAGCTCTCGGTTTACCCGGGGTCCCGACCTGTACAACAAAGAAGACGCAAGCTCGGCCCAGAACGAGCCCTAATAGTAGAGGAGCAAGTACAAGCGCTCCTAGAAGCCGGCTTCATCAGAGAAGTCAAGTACCCAACATGGCTAGCCAATGTAGTGCTAGTCAAAAAACAAAATGGTAAATGGAGAATGTGTGTCGACTATACCGACTTAAATAAGGCATGTCCCAAGGACCCTTATCCATTGCCAAGTATTGACACCCTGGTAGACTCCAGCTCGGGGTATCAATACTTGTCATTCATGGACGCCTACTCGGGGTATAACCAAATCCCGATGCATGAGCCAGATCAGGAGAAAACATCATTCATCACGCCCAGAGCTAATTTTTGCTACGTGGTCATGCCGTTTGGATTAAAGAATGCAGGGGCCACATACCAGAGGCTGATGAATAAGGTGTTTGCCTCTCACCTTGGAAGCCTAATGGAAGTATACGTCGACGACATGCTGGTAAAGACCAAGAAAGAAGTCAATCTCTTGGCAGACCTCTCACAAGTCTTCGACACCCTAAGGTTACACGGGATGAGACTAAATCCCTCAAAGTGTGCCTTCGCGGTAGAGGCAGGAAAATTCCTGGGGTTTATGCTAACACAAAGAGGGATTGAAGCTAATCCCGACAAGTGTAAAGCTATCCTGGAGATGAAAAGCCCGACCTGTTTAAGAGAGGTCCAGCAGCTGAATGGCCGACTTGCAGCCCTCTCCAGATTCTTGGCAGGATCAGCACTAAAATCCCTTCCACTGTTCTCCTTATTGAGAAAGGGATGTCAATTCGAATGGACTTCGGAATGCGAGGAGGCGTTCCAAGAGTTCAAAAAATTCTTGAGCCAACCTCCTATTCTGACCCGACCTATAGCTGGGGAAGACCTTGTCCTATACTTATCTGTAGCAGACAAGGCCGTCTCGTCGGCCTTGATAAGAGAAGACGAGGTCGGACAGCACCCAGTATATTTCATCAGTAAAGTTCTACAAGGCCCTGAGCTAAGGTACCACAAACTAGAGAAGTTTGCCTACTCCTTAGTAGTAGCCTCACGAAGGCTACGGCCTTACTTTCAAGCTCACACAATAAGAGTTCGCACGAACCAACCCATGAAGCAAATCCTCCAAAAGACGGATGTTGCAGGGAGAATGGTTCAGTGGGCAATAGAACTCTCCGAGTTCGACTTGAAGTATGAAACTCGGATGGCAATTAAAGCCCAGTGCCTCACCGACTTCATTGCAGAATACGCGGGAGACCAAGAGGAAAAACCAACTACATGGGAACTCTGTGTAGATGGATCCTCAAACAAAACAGGAAGCGGTGCAGGCATAATATTGGTGGACGAAAGAGGGACCCAAATAAAGGTTTCCCTCAAATTTGAATTCTCAGCTTCAAATAATCAGGCAGAGTATGAAGCCTTGATTGCTGGATTGAAGCTGGCGGAAGAAGTCGGTGCTACAAAAGTGATGATATACAGCGACTCGCAAGTGGTGACCTCCCAGATAAGTGGAGAGTATCAGGCAAAGGACCCAAATATGAAAAGGTACTTGGAAAAAATCCTGGAACACCTTGGACACTTTGCAGATACCGAGGTCAAACACATAACTCGGGATCTAAATAGTAGAGCAGACGCCCTATCCAAGTTAGCAAGTACCAAGCCAGGAGGGAATAACAGAAGCCTGATCCAAGAAACTCTCCAGGAACCCTCCGTGGTAAAAGTAGAAGACAAACAAGAGGTCCTTGAGATAGTCGGATTAAACCTCGGATGGATGAACCCCTTGGTCGAATACATGAAATTCGACATCCTCCCCAAGGAGGAGAAAGAGGCTAAGAAAATCCGTAGGGAAGCACAATACTATACCTTGTGAAAAATATTCTCTACAGGAGGGGGATATCAACACCATTGTTAAAGTGCGTACCGACCTCAAAAACCATCGAGGTGTTAGAAGAAGTCCATAGTGGGATCTGCGGAAATTATCTTGGGGCAAAGTCATTAGCCAGGAAAGTGATCCGAGCTGGATTCTACTGGCCGACCTTGCAGAAAGATGCCACAGAATTCGTGAAAAAATGCCAGCCATGTCAGATGCATGCAAATTTTCACGTGGCTCCTCCGGAGGAACTCATCAGTATCACCTCTCCATGGCCCTTTGCAAAATGGGGAATGGATTTGTTAGGTCCTTTTTCCCAGGCGCCAGGACAAGTCAGATACCTGATCGTGGGAATAGATTATTTCACAAAGTGGATAGAAGCAGAACCATTGGCCACCATCACCGCACAAAGAAGTCGGAGGTTCCTCTACAAAAATATCATCACAAGGTATGGGATACCCTATTCCATTACTACAGATAATGGAACCCAGTTCACCGACTCTACCTTTAGAAGCCTAGTAGCCAGTATGAAAATTAAGCACCAGTTCACCTCGGTGGAACACCCGCAAACCAATGGACAAGCCGAGGCAGCCAACAAAGTCATACTGGCAGGGCTAAAGAAAAGACTACAAGATGCAAAAGGAGCCTGGGCTGAAGAGCTCCCACAAGTGCTATGGGCCTACAGGACAACACCCCAATCCGCCATCGGAGAAACACCCTTCCGACTAGTTTATGGGGTAGAAGCCATGATCCCAATAGAAGTCAACGAGCAAAGCCCAAGAGTGATTCTCCATGACGAGATCGGAAATATACAGGGACACAAAGAGTAGCTCGACTTGCTCCCCGAAGTCCGAGAAGAAGCCCAGATAAGAGAAGCAGCGTTGAAGCAAAGGATGGCTACAAGATACAACAAAAAAGTCATCCGAAGAACATTCACCCTAAGCGACTTGGTCTTGATCAGAAATGACATTGGAGTCAACAAATCAGGAGAAGGAAAGCTCGCTGCAAATTGGAAGGGACCATACAAAATCAATGAGATCTTAGGAAAAGGCTATTATAAAGTGACCGACCTGGACGGCACCGAGTTACCAAGGTCGTGGCATGCTTGTAATATGAAAAGGTACTATAGCTAAAAGCGAACTCTACTCCCTGATGTACTCTTTTCCCAACTTCATGATTTTTTCCCAGAACCAAAGGGTTTTTTCTGGAGAAGGGTTTTTAACGAGGCATCATAGTAGGGGCTAAGGGAAATAGACTATCAAAAATCCTTAGTAGCAATGAAGTACCTCCCCAACTAATAAAGATCTTTTCATCTTACAAATATCTCTTATAAATTCCTTTTTTGCTTTCTCTTCCTTTCGACGAAACGCGCCGACTTAAGCTCGACAAAACGTGAAAATCCCATGAACCGACCTAGATGGTCGTCAGGATAAAACGACGAGGTACAAGTCGGTGTAAAGAGGTTATAGAAGTTGATCATAATAAACTCGGAAACATCCCGACTCATAAGTCGGAACGGAAAACCGAGTAACACAAAAATGAATCACGAAAGTAGCCTAAGTCAGAAAAGCTCAATGAAACGAAATTGAGTACTAGGAATAACAAAAGAGAGATAGGAAAAAACCTAAGAAAAGATTAAAAGGCTGTCCTAAAGATCCTTAAAACGAAAAGGTTCAGAAAGGCAGACAAGCCAAAGAAAAGGTTCTTTCAGAAAAAATCAAGGGGAATTCGAAAAAAATCGCAAATCAGAAAAGCATGCACGCATAAGGTAACTTAAACCCTTATCCAAAAAAGGGGTACTTATTTTTTAGCTTAAACCCCTATTAAAAAGGGTATTATAAAGTGTTTTGTTTACGGCCTTAAAAGGCCAAAAAATTGTTCAAACACTTCCAAAAATAAATAAAGAGTTTAAAAAAGAGGGGACCCACAGGCCGGGCCCCCAAATAGCCAACAAATTACTTTTTTGCAAGAGCAGTAGACAGATCACCACCACCAGAGGCACCAGGACCGGGAAGAGAGGCATCCATAGGAGACGAAGAGGAAGTCGGAGGAACTGTAGAAGAATTCGGAGCATCCTTAGAGCGAGGAGGGGACTCTATAATTCTCTGCCCCCGAGTCTTCAATTCTGACTCGGAAATAATCTCGGGGACAGGGGGATCCACAATGGCACCATCAATGACAACTTTATCAGGATCTAAAGGGGAAAGGTCCAAGCCAGGAGCAATGACTCCGACCTGCTCCCTAAAGATCCTCCAAGCCTCCTCAGCCCCATCAGCAATAGAGTCCTCCAACTCGGTATAAGTCCTCTGAGAATTCAGCAGCTCATTTTTCACAGACACAAGATCATTAAATAAACTTTGGTAGCTGTCTTGTGCTGTCTTCCTCAAGCCCACCTCCATGTTGCATTGGTCTTGCAATTTCCTCTCCTTCTCCCGGAGGCTATCCCTCTCCTCCTTCAACTTGGCGACTTCCTCCTTTAACTCCCTCTCCTGCTCTTGATATAAAAGAAGCCTTCCTTCCAGCTCCTCGACCCTCGAGGTCATCCCTAAAGAGCTGAGAGGAGCCTTCTCAAAAATATCTAAGAGTTTGCCACAAACTCCCGCCGCCTTGAGGCTCTCCTCAACCAGAGTGGTAAGGTGGCGCCGAACAGAAACATCATCCATGCTTATACGAGCATGGGGATAGATGTTCTTTCGGACGAATGCAAGAGCATCCGCCTTAACCTCACCAGAAGAGCCAGACTCTAAAGCCTTGCGCTTCTTCTTCTCTGGCTCAGGAGAAGATCGGGCGGAGGGGGATGGCTGAGAAAAAGCTGAAGAAGAAATCACAATGGGCTGAGAGGGAGTCCCAACGTTCCGAGGAGGAGGAGGAGGAGGGATAACCGCCCTGGCGCCACCAGTCCTGGCGCGAGACCTCGCTTTAGCCTCCTGAACTCTCTGGTAAGACTCCTGAGTGTTTGTCTTTACCATCTCTGAAAAGACAATAACGAATAGATTAGACAAGTCGGAAAGGTCAGTCAGACAAGTCGAAAATCTAACAAAGTAATAAAAGCTACCTAGCTGTGCCTGGACAAAGGTCGGAGACCCCTGGAGAAACTTTTTGTGTCCAAGTATGGGGCTCTCCCCCACACTTCTCGGAGGAACCCCACAATGGCTGCTTCTACCTCATCCAGGTCATCCAGACCATATTTCTCGCAGGGGGAGGCCTCCAGCCAGTACAAAGGAAAGCGGGGAGAAGAAGTATCATCCAGAAAAAAGGGGTGGTGACCCTCTACAGCTTGAACTTTGAAAAAATAATTTTTAAAGTCATGGAAGGATTCGTCAAAAAGGGTAAAAACTCTCCGACCCTGTATGGCTCGGAAAGACACCCACTGTTGCTTATTGTTTAGCCCACTGAAGGGTTTGGTCATATGGAAGAGATAGAAAAAAATCATCAAAGAAGTCGGAAACTCCAAAGCTTGGCTAATAAATTGATAAATTTTCAAAAAACCCCAAGAGTTGGGGTGAAGTTGGGTAGGGGCAACTCGACAGTGATGCAAAACAGATATCTCAAAGTTTGAAAAAGGAAGAAAAACACCCAAACAGGTGATCATACACTCATACATAAAGAAAAAATGAGGGGCCGCCTCATTGACCCTCCCAAAGACCCGGGACTACCAATTCATACTTCGGCTCGTCATCCTCAGAAGTACAAATTCTGTGGTGAGTGCGAAGGTTGGTGATAAACTCAGTATCGACCGAGGGTTCCTCCCCTAGGACCGTGACATCAACCCACTGAGAAAGGATATCTACGGAAGCCATTTCTTTTTCTTAAAAAGGTAACAAAAAACCTACAAGGGAAAAAGAAAAGGAAAATAAAAAACACGGTCTCTAAAGGAGGAAATACGGAACTGAAGTCTACAAACCAACCTATCTACAAAATAAAGGCATGCAAATAGAAAAGCATGTTACAAAAAGAACTAACCTTTATCCGAAAATGAGGGTTGGAGAAAACGAAAGCCTTCGAAGATGCAACAATGCAGCACGAATGAATGAAGGGGAAATTTGAAAAATCGCAGAAACGAAACAATGAAAGAGAGGGAAAGTATTTATAAGTACGTTAGGGGCACAATGGTAAAAACGGGGCAGTCATTAATGAAAATGCACCGTTACCAAGACCATCAATCGCTACGCACATCCCTAACGGACACGACGCTTGATTAGACGTAACTGTCAGAACCAAAAGGTCACAAACAGTCACGTCGGTTTCGGAACATCACGTCGGTCCCCCAACAAGTCGGTTACAACCCCGAGTAGTATACTCGAACCCAAATCTTAAAGAGAAATTGGGCTCGAGTAGGGGCACTGTTCATACCCTGGCCCAACGAATAAGGCCCAGGATCCAAATAAAAAGGCCCAACCCAAAGGGTTGACCTCACCTTTCACCAGATTAGCCACTACGAAGTCGGAACTCGTCACGACTTGCTCTAAAGAAGTCGGGAACGAGGGTTAACTGGCAGATAAGCACTCATTTGAATGAGTAACTGCCCTTAGAATCTCTCTAACCACTTCCATGAGCCATATCTTAACTTCCCTAAGATAAAGGGACGGTTAACATCCTAGAAAAGTGGCACTACTCCAACGGTGGTTATTAGTTCACCACTATAAATACACTGACACCCCTCAGGTATCTCTAAGTCCCAATACTCTCTAGACCTGCTAACACTCTTGCTGACTTAGGCATCGGAGTGTCTTTACAGGTACCACCCCCCATTCATTCATACTCACAAGTCGGACGGAGGCCCCCAAGGCGCAGACCCTCTCAAAGGCTTCCTCCCTCAGACGATTGGGCCAACCAACGCCGTCCAGCCCATTAATCTCCGGTTACCTACCGTAACAGTATATAATATAAACATATATAGAGTACGGGTTGGTCGGGTAGGGTTGAAGCTCAACCCGCACCCTACCCGACCCGTACGAGAACCCTATCCGTATCCCACCCTACCCGCTGCGGATCGGATTAGCAACCCTACCCGAACGGGTGGGATCGGGTTGGGTACCCGCGAGTAGGGTACATATTACCACCCCTAGTTGTGGGCTAAAATTGCTGCTATTAATTAGTTATTAGATGATCATAGCTCATATATAAGAATGCCATTTGCATCACGATGAGTATGAGTTCGAGAATGTGATGACTTTGATATTAAAAGGAAAAGGAAAATGCATTTGATATATATAGTAGGTGAAATAATCTTACATTTTATGTTAAGTTACATTTAAGTTAGTTGTTATTGATGTAAGTATGATAACTTAGCTAATATGACACATTGCTAAAAAATTGAAGTTTATGAATACCATCCTATGTGTGTGTGTGCAGGTAGGGTTTTGGAAGAGGAGACTCAATGGTACTACTAAGCCGAAAAGGCACAAAATAGGTCACTGCCAATGGTTACTGGAATCCAATAACCTGAGGTCGATTTACGATCGTCCATATCCAAGACCCAGTCTGAGTCACAAAAGGCTAAGATCCTTAGTTCCTTGCGCTTGTTGATCTAAAGCGCCATATCTTATGGTGCCGCCAAGATAGCGTAGTCTGCGCTTCACAGCCTTCCAGTGCACATCAGTGTGTGAGTGCATATATTGCGAGATTTTATTTACGGCATAGGCAATGTCCGGCCTTGTAAGTGTTGCATATTGAAGCCCTCCAACGACTGAGCGATAAAGTGATGGATTCTCAAATGCATTTCCATCAGTGGCGGATAATCGGGGACTGCTAAGTATCGGTGTTGGTGTGGGTTTGGCATCAACCATGCTTGCTCGCTTCAACAGGTCTCTAATATACTTTGCTTGCTTGAGGATCATAGTGCCAGAGGGTTGTTTCTCCACCTCAATACCAAGGAAGAAGCTCATTTCTCCCAAATCTTTGAGCGTGAAACCTCATTCAACTGTGCAATAAGAGTGTTCATATCACTTGGATTGTTTCCTGTCAGTAGTATGTCATCAACATATGCCAAGAGGTATATCGTGGACGATGAGCAGTGCCTGACAAATAAACACGAATCCACAACAGTGCTTTGAAAACCAAAGAACTGAAGTGTGCTACTTAACTTGAGATACCATTCACGCGGAGCCTGTTTCAGCATGTAGAGGGCTTTAGTTAGATGGAACACCATCCCAGTTCCAACTTTGTATCCTTCAGGCTGCTCCATGTGCACTACCTCATGAAGGTCGCCGTTAAGAAACGTGTTGTTGAAATTAAATTGGCGCACACACTACCCATGAGCTACTGCAATTGTGAGCACTACGCGAACTGTCACAGGCTTCGCCACTGGACTGAAGACCTGATCATAGTCCAGACCTTCACATTGGTGGAACCCTTTCGCAACCAAGCGTGCCTTGTACTTCTGCACCGTTCCATCGGGTTGTCTCTTAATTCGGAATACCCAGGGACAACTAATAGGTGCTGTATTGGTTGAGAAGGGAACCAGAGTCCAAGTCTTGTGTCTCATCAACGCATCTAACTCTTCATCCATGGCAGCCTTCCAGTGAGGTGATTGTAGAGCCTGAGCCACAGTTTGGGGCTTAGTTTGCGTGAGATCTGGTACCATTTCTTGCTTAACAAAGACATAGAGTTTTGGCTTGAAGATCCCATTTCTACTCCGAGTGATCATGGGATGCAGCTTTTGTGGTTGTTCAGCTAGTCCAGCATTGCTTGTGGAAAACACAGAAGACCAAGGTGACAGATTGATATTCTCAGATAATACACAAGTATCATTATTAGCTATGATGGTATGTAAACTTGCATTATGATCTGGGTTAGGGGGTAAGGGTGAGACTGTTGCGGTTGGTGGGGCTTCTAATGACACTGGCTAGGTTCTGGACTCTTGTGATGACTGATGCACAAGGGTGTTGGATCTGGGTTCATGCTTAGAATTAGGATGTACTAAGCTGGATGTGCTGATATGGGGAGGTTGGTGGAGTTTTGGTGGTGGTAGTGCAGGGAACAAAAGACGTAGGACAGAACATTGTGGTGGTTATGAGGTGTGTTTTTGGGTGAAAAATAGATCTTGATAAGGGAAGTTAGTTTCATCAAACAGCACATGCCTTGACATGTAAGTCTTTCCTGAAGGAGCCAAGCACTTGTAGCCTTTGTGGTGCGGAGAGTAGCCGAGAAAAAGATATTTCTGAGTCTTGAAGTCGAACTTCTGAGATTGGTAGTGTCTTAATTGTGGGAAGCAGGCACAACTAAAGGTCTTGAGAAAGGGGTAGTTAGGTGGTTTGTGGTATAGCAATTCATATGGTGATTTGCGGTTGGTTTCGGGTGAAGGTAACAAGTTAATGATGAGGGTTGCAGTAAGGAAGGCTTCATCCCAAAACTTAAGTGGTAGAGCGGCTTGAGATAGCAGAGTCAGACCCATTTTGGTCACGTGGCGACATTTACGCTCAGCTCTACCGTTCAGCTGATGCGTGTATGGGCAGCTCAATCTATGAGCAATGCCATGCTGAATAAGATATTGTGTAAACTTCTTTGAGGTGTATTCTTTTTCATTGTCCATTTGCAACATCTTTATCTTGCAGTTTAGTCTATTTTCCATCAGTAGTATGTATTGAACAAAGGCTTGTAATGCTTGGGCTTTATTGTGTAGGAGATAGATAATAGTGAATCTTGTGGCTGCATCCAAGAACACAATGTAGTATCTAAAGCCTGAAGCACTTGTAACAGGTGCAGGACCCCAGATATCTGAGTATATCAGTTCTATTGGAGTGCTATAGGTGGTGTTAGAGGGTGTAAAGGGTAAATTATGGTGTTTTCCTTGGCAGCAAGCAGTACACAGAGGCGGGACAGAATTTTTCTCATGTATATTGAATTTTTCACTGTCAACATTACACAAATGTATAACATGCTTTACAATTTTGCTTGCTGGATGTCCCAGCCGTCTATGCCACACATCAAAAACAGAAGTTCTACTAGCTGGTGGTTGTTGTACTAGCTAGCACTACACACTTTTCATTTTCTGCATTTACACTACGTAAACTGAGCTCATTGCTAATTAATGATGCTTCAGCTGCATTATTTTATTCACACTTATTGGACCAATTGTGTTTTCAGCACTTTCAACAAAAGGAATAGTATCGCTTGAGCTGTGAGCTGCCTAACTGCACTTTGAATCTGCAACCATAGACCTGGTGGAAGAGTTTATTGCTGCATTGCTTGTATGAGAGACAGGTTTTGATACACTCCAGGATTGTGCACTCCTGGCCAATACTCCAATATTGTCAAGCGGATACAATCCCCCTCTAAGAGACCCTATGAGCAGTGTTTCCTTGGTCCCTTGAAATTTTACAAAGCTGTCGAAGGGATGAAGTTCAAAAAAGACATGGTTATCGAGGAAAAACTTAACTACACTTATAAGGTTTTTAGTGATTGAGGGTACTAGCAGCAGGTTTTGTAGTTTAAAGAGAGTTGAAGGGCTGGATTGAGAAAATAATGCAGTTTTACCAACACAATTAATAATCATACCTTGTCCATTACCTGCAAATACCTGATCTGTACCTTGATATTCTGAGCCTTACAACCAGATTGTTTCCATCAAACGTCAAGTGATGAGATACGCCTGTGTTCAAGTACCAAGCTCGATCCGTGAAAGGTGTAGTTGGAGGTGTTGCTGCGAGAAGTGCACTTGCTGGACTTGCTTGTGGTGCTACTTGTTGCTGCTGTCCTTGTGGATGATGAAATGTAGTTGAAGGTGGAGGTGGCGCATGAGAGTTTGAGTGTGGATTAGGGAAGATCTGGTTGAACCTGTGGTAACAGTCCTAGGCTGTGTGACCAAGGCGTCCACACACCTGGCATTGCGGTCTGTGGCCATATGCACTAGATCTTCCACCTCTGAAGCCTCTTCCACTAAATCTTCCTCGCGTGATGGAATGACAAGGTTCTTGATTTCTGTCTTGATGGAATGCTTGTTATTGCTGTATATAAGCTTGCTTGTGATCTTCTGATTTCGTGTTGCTTCCCTGCATCATATGAACTTGAATCGTGCCTAGCTCAACCTTCTTGAACCTCTCAATCAGCTCCTCTTGTCCAACTAGCAATGCTTCAACCTCGCTTTCAGTGTTCGAATATGCTTTTGATGAAAGCATTATGATGAACGCATTATAATCCTCATTCAAGCCTTGAGTGACCGACTCGACAAATTCTTCACTTGTCAATGGTGCTCCTAACGCAGAGATCGAGTTCGTCAACTTCTTGATTCTGGACATGTAATCTGCAATTGAATTTTGGAGTTTAATACCTTTGATTTGAGTTTTCAACTGCTTCACTTTGGATTTTTTCCTCTTAGCAAAATAATCTTCTAATTTGTACAAGATCTCATGCGCGTATTCACAGTCAACAATTTGATTTGTAAAGCTTGGATTGATCGATGCAAAAAACCAGGAAATGAGGAACTGATCCTCTTGCTCCCATGCTTCGAACTCTTCAGTTTCATTGTCAGCAATTCGATCCTCTTCTGATGCATACTTCACAGGAATCTTTTTCACATTTAGGTGATCTTTCAGGCCATTAAATTTTATGAACGCCAATACTTGTCTTCTTCATGGTGTATAGATGTCTTCATCCAACTTGAACGAGACTATGTTGATTGTTGCACTAACAGGTGCTTTGAATCTAGAGAATGATGCGGAAGGTATGGAATTGTTGAGAGCTTCCATGGATATAAACCTAGTGCTCTGATATCATGAAAGGTATCAAAACCTAAGCTCTGTGATGAACGTGAGCTGAACTCAGCTCTGGAGAGACGAAGGAGTAGAAAGCAGAAAATAGAGAGAAAAGTAAGGAATGAAATCCGTAATTCTCATTCTTAGTAATTAAGATATGAATGCAAGTACAAGTATTTTTATGGTAATAGTAGTAGTACTTATCACGTGTTATATCGGAAAATATCTGTAATAAACTTTAGCCATCTGTAACAAACTTCAGCAGCTTAACAACCTTTCATGACACGCCACACATCTCTCTAACTAACTACAGTTGAGCAGCTTAGCTTGCCTTCACTTTTTTTTTCTGATAACTCCTATCAAACCAAAAGAAAATCATAACCAAAAACAGGAAGCACCACAATTTCATTAACACATATATAACACATATTTTATAACACATATTTTATTAAAAAAATATATAATAAAAAAAATAAAAATTAAATCCACAATTTTTTTTATATAATGATTTACAATAAATAAATAATTATTAAATTAATTAACTAATTTAATAATTTAAAGTATTAATTTTTTATTTTTTATATTATTAATATGTTTTATATTTATTTTAAAAAAAATTTGATAATTCTGCAAGTAAGATAGGGTAGAATAAAGTAGGGTAGGGTTTAAAACTTTAAGGTGCGGATAGTGTTAAAGTTGAGAGATTTTCAACTCGTAAGTAGAATAGGATAGAATTTTAATAAAATTTTTAACTCTATCCATTGCTACCCCTATATATTGTAATTGTGTGAATGATAATGAAGTGTTTGTGCATGATAATAGTGATGCTTGGATAAATGAATGCGTGTGAATAATAATGAAGTATCTGTGTATGATAATACTAATACTTGGGTAAAAGCAAAAATATGTGATGGAGACAAAAAGAAAAGGCTAATTCTACGGTGCCTATGAGTTGGTGTCTAAATTTTACTTAATTTATCTTTTGTAGTAAATTTTAATTTTTTAAAAATTATTTATTAATATATTTTTTAAATTAAATATTATTTTTTAATCTTTTTTAGTAAATAGACAATATCTTTTAGACAACATAGCATTCACCAAAAGAAAAAGGGTAACAGAAAAAAAGGGATGAATTGGGTTCTTTTAAAAAAAATGTTGCCCTCTCTTATGTTGAAAGATCACTTCTTTTTATAGGTATAATTTACAGTAATAATGCATATGTAACGTGGGAATTTTCAATGCAGTTGTTTGATCATTGATGTATTGATTTTACAATTATTTTTTTTAATTAACTTTTTTTTTAAAGGTGATAGATTATATTTTATTAATTAATAAAAAATAAAATATAAAAATATCTAAAATAGAATAACATAGTGAAAAGTAGAGATCTCTTAAAAAGTATATTAATAATATACATTCAATGGTGTATAGTCAAATTAAGAAGAATGTGAGACCTGTAAAAATATTAACAAGTTAATTATATAATTAAAATTAAGATGATTTAAACCGTCCAATCTAGGTTAAAAATTTAAATTTCATAATTTAAAAATTTACAGATAAAATTTGAGCTAAGAAAATTATTTAGAGCGCGAAAATATAATTATTTAGGGAAAAATGCGTACCGGCGTTATAATTAACTGTACACGCTTAGGTCTATTCGGTATTATGTATGAGAGAAACAAAAATATAGAAATAACCAGAAAAATATTTAGAATACAAATCGGAACACTTATCCTTAAAATTTTTGTCCTAGATAGGGCCAATTGACAAAAGGATAAAAATACCCCTCACTTAAAAGAGTCACAAACATGACTCCATTCTTCATTTTCATTCATTCACCCAAAGTGAGAGAGAGAGCTCGAGATTGAGAGAAGAGAAAAGAGAAACACCAAAAATTTACTATTCACCACCCACTTCAAATCCACTTTTCTGATAAATCGGAGTTTTGATCGACGACTCGTTTGCGGCTACATGTTGCTTTCATCTTTTTCTGTATTTTTATACCACTTTTGAGGTGAGTAATCATGAGAATCCTACCCTATTTCTCTATTTCTTGTTAATTTTTTATTTTTGGGTCTGTGGGTATTGAAATTGGTGATTTTGATGTTTTAGGAGAAGTTCAAGATCAATTTTCAGCGAAATGTTGACCCATGATCATGTAGAGTAAGGTAAGACAACTCTTTCCCTCTACTTTTCCTAATTTGTGTGAAAATCTAGTATGAACCATGTAAAATTTGGATATTATTTTATTGAATAGAATAGCTTGACTGCTTGGCTTAGTTGGTGTTGATTAAAGCTTGGATTAATTGAGGCTTGGATTGGTCAGAGAGGAAGGTTCAAGAGGTTGGAATAAGACTCCAGTTTCTGCAGTTATAGCATTACCATTTCTAAAGTACTTACCTCTTCAAATTTTGGATAATAATGAAGTAGGTTGTGTTACCACTCGCAAAAACTGTTTACCTAAGAGTGTCGAATTCTGAATTCTAAGGTCTTTAAATCCAAGACCTCATTCTCTTCTTGGATGAGTCATAGTATTTCAGCTAATCCAAACCATCTGTCTTTCAGATCTTTTTTCCCCACCAGGACTGAGAGAATAGAGAGTAGATTTTCGAAATTAAACCATCAGGCAATTTAAAGCAAGATAATGTATAGATAGGAATATCTTCACCCACAACCTTAAGCAATATCTGTCTACCTCTTGAAGATAAGAGAATGCGTTTCCATCCTTGGATTCTCTTTTACACCTTCTCTTTGATCATACTAAACGAAGCATTTTTTATCTAGAGATCATAGAAGGCAAGCCCATATATTTGTCTTGAGCTCCAATGTGATTAATATTCAGAGAGTTATCCAATTGTATACGAGTAGTAGAAGGAGTGTTGTGGCTAAAAAATATAGTAGATTTATTAAGATTCACCCTTTGACTACTGATGCTTTCATAAGTCAAGAAATGCAGAATGTTTGAACATGTCTCAAGGTTAACCTTACAGAATAAGATGGAATCATCATAAAAAAGGAGGTGATTGACCTTGGGGCATCGCCAGTGAACTTGAATACCTTGAATTAGTCTGCTTTGTTCTACCTTGTGTCACAAGAAGGATAGACATTCTGCACAGAAAATAAAAAGTTAGGGAGATAAAGGGTCTCCTTGTCAGATACCTCTATTTGGTTTAAAGAAACCATAGGGTTGCCCTTCCATAATGACAGAATAAAAAATTGTTATCACTAATTTCTGAATCCACATAATCCACTGGGAGTCAAAACCAAACTTATCCAAAATGAACCAAAAAAAGTGCTTTTCTACCTTATCATATGCCTTATTCATGCGCAATTTTAGTGCCATTTCAGTTGCGAGCCCTTGTTTTTTGTTCTTCAAGTAATGCATGCACTCATGAGTAATTAGGATATTGTTAGAAATTAATCTACCTTTAATAAAAGCGCTCTGCGTAGGGCTAATTAGTTTGTTCACCTTCCCCTAAAGTCGATATACAAGGGCTTTAGAGATAATCTTATAAAAGATTGAGGATAGTCTTATTGGTCTGGCCTAAATCATATTTTTAGCATCTAGAATCTTGAGGATAAGACAAATCTGAGCGTGCTTAAAACTCTTCAAAATTCTGGCTCCTGAGAAGAAGCTCTTAATTTCTCACAAACACCACTAAGGATGTTCTAAAAGGTTTAAAAAAAATTGCTGTCATACCATCATTTCTTAGAGCATTTAATGAATGCTAAATATAGCTCGTTTCACTTCCCCTAGTCACTGGTCTTTAAAGCCTATGGTTCATCGATGCTGTAACCTTAGGTTCAGAGTCAGTGAACAAAGCTTCAGGGTTCTCATGACAAGAGGAGGATAAGATGTCTTTAAAATATGATTCTGCCACGGAAGCAATTCCAGCATTAGAAGTAGCCACTTCGCCATTACCGTCATATAGGTAGCGTTTGTTTTGAGGTACTGAGACAGAGACTGAGAGACTAAGACTCAGTATCATGTTTGTTAGTTTAGAGACTGGTACTAAAATTTTTATCTCTGTCTCCAAAATTTCAGTATTTCAGTACCTCCAAAAAGTAGGGACATAGAGGACTAAAATTTTTAGAGATAGAGACTGAAACTTTAATAACATTTTATACCTAAAATACCCTCATTTCAATTAATTAATTCCAATTTTACCATTTGTACAAATTAAATTAGAGTTTCATTCTTGTTTCAATTTCTGTCTCCCATTTTGCACCAAACAGAATACTGAGATTTATTTCAATCCTTATCTCTTAGTCTCTGTCTCTTAGTCTCAGTCTTTCCGTCTCTGTCTCTGCACCAAACGCTACCATAGTTACCAAATTCGGTTCCTCTGGATACAATTTCTGAATTTCTAATGGAAGAAACCCGTGTACTGATCACTAGATTTGAGCCATTTGATTCTAGATTTATCTTTCCAATAAAATTTCTCATTTTGCAGCGATTTCTCAAGTTTGTCTTCTAATTCTAAAATGATTTCACCCCATGTATTCCTGCTAAACAGAGTGCATCTAAACTCTGGAGAATTCTTATTTTATGTTATGATTTCGTTCACATCGACAATTCTTTGTAGATGAAGAGATGTCAAAGGGGCTTCTTACTTCCCAAACAGATCTTCCTACATCATTTGGACTTTAATGAATCAATCTCCACTCTTGAATTAGATCTGTTTTCTCACTGCCACTTGACAATCTTATGCAGACATTACTTTATTTTTTGAGATAGAATATATATGGTTGATCCTTCAATTTGTTCATATCAAACCTCTCTAACAATCTGTCTCATTTCTTCATTGGAACACCATTTTTCTATTTGAACTGTCATTTAGATCTCTCAATTCTTGCGTTGGAGTCTAGAAAATTTAAAATTTGAAATTTGAACACCATTTTGAACCAAAATTTGAACCATTTTTTTTAAATTTGAAACTTTTGTGGCGTGCCACATGCCAATTAACAAGGGCGTGTCATTTCTATACGCCTTTGAAGTCTCATCCATTGCTAAAAGTTGGCGTGCAACACACCAAGGAGTGGGCGTGCCACACGCCCAAGAAGGAGGCTCCTAGGGACTTGGTGAAGTTGGCGTGCAACACCCCAAGGTTGGGTGTGCCACACGCCCAATATGGTTACTTCTATGGACTTGAAAAGATTGGCGTACAATACACCAGTGAGTTGGCGTGCCACATGCCCAAGGCCCAAGAACCCACAAGCATCAAGTTATCACCCAAGCCCACATTGCATTGTTGAAGAATTGAATCACTAAAATTTGGATCTGAATCACAATGTGAGTTAAAGATTAGTTGCGAAAGATTTGATTTGATTTTGTTTTACTAAAGTTTGAATTTGAATTTTAGGTTTTGTTTTAGGTTCAGTATAAAAGGCTCCTAAAAAAATTTGACGGGGATATTTTTGGCCGTTTTTTCATACTTTGTTGGTGATTTTGAAGCTCAGCATAAATCACTAATCTCCTTGGTTAAGGTTAGGAGTTCTGCTGATTCTAATGGATTAATGTTATAACTTTTCTACTTTTGATTAATGCATTGATATTTTCTCAAGTAAGAATTTTTCGTTCTTCATCACAAAGGTTTGAATCTATTGGGAAATAGTTCTAATTATCATACTAGAAAACTTAGTTTTTGGAATTAAACTTGAAATTCCTTCTCACAATTCTTTAAGTTTTGAAACTAGATTTGACAAGTGACATCGAATCAACTAGGGTTAACTCTTGTGAATTGTGTGGTTTCTAAATCAGTGAACATACTTCACCTCTTTTCATAATCAATTAATCAAGAAATTGGTGGTTTATTAAGTTAAGAAAAATTGAATTACCAAGGAATTATAATTTGATTACCAATGATTTGCCATAGATACATCTTGCATGATTAAAGTAGAGAGTAAAAAGCATTCTTTCTGAAGTTCAACATCTCTGAAACCTTAACTCTTTTAATCATATTGCTCTCTCAACCATTTACTGTTTGTCTTAAAATTCACTATTTTTATGCTAAGAAATTCTAAAACCCTAAATTCTTATTGTCTGACTAGATTAATCAATTGACCAATGCTTGTTTAGTCCATTAATCCTTGTGGAAATGATAACCCACTCCATGGTATTACTTGATACGACTCGGTGCACTTGCCGATAGTAGTTTGCGAAAATCTGCATCATAACTCCTATGTCACATTGGAGAGCTATACTTTATATTAATTTTTTTAACATCAAAAATTCTGATAATGATTCTTTAGATGCTAATGAGTCAAATAATGATTTTTAATAATTTTTAGTGTTGGAGATAAGTGTGTATGTCCAACAAAATACTATTGTGAATTATTATTATTATTATTTCTTTTTATAAGAATAAACTTTTATAATTTATGATAGTGTCCTTAATTAAAATTAGAAACGAATAATTACGATAGGGATCGTAATAATGAGATATACGTTCTTTTTTAGTACTTTTAATTTAAATTGTTCTTAATCGTAGAATCACTAAAAATGGGACATTAGTGATTCGGATAGATTAATATATATATAATAGTCTTCATTGGATGAAGATTAATAGATCTCATTTATTAAATTATATATATAAATGGTATATATAGAGATATAACCATTGAACTGACTCACTCTAAGAATTCCTAATGGTTATAGTTACCGTATATTTGTCAATAGGATATTCTTATGATGAACATAATATTAGAATTTTCCTTTGACCTGCGACTATCATAGTAATTGACAATGTATTTGTTATACTTTGATTCCGAACACCTAACACCCTACGGTGTTAGTTGAATGGACATTGGGTATGATTTAAATACTTGTAGAATTAATGATTAGTCAAAATGGAATCCATCAACTATGGTAATGAGTTTGAGCTCTACGATTATAATGAATGGAATAAACAATGCCTTGGCCAAGGGGTTTGAATGAATTAAGAAATGAGTTTTTTAAGTCATTCATAATTCATTATAATAATGGTAACAAGTTAGAGTTTGACAATTAAACCGTACTCTAAAAGTTAGCCAAGAGCTGAAAAGATGGAAGGAGTTGTATTTTTTGTTCATCTTGGGTTCTTAGTAAAAATATTATTACTTCATACTATCGGGTCGTCAAGGAGCGTTGCTAGACGCCAACCTTGATTAGTAAATTTAGTATGACTAATTTACTACCCGCTTAGTATTGAACCTATGGGGTCACACACTAACGAGTGTTCTAATCCTTGGTAAATAATTATTTAATTATTATTTTGATTAGATCAAATAAATAATTATATTAATTCAAATGGAATATTATTATATTCTTTGCTAGCACCATGAATATAATAATATGATAATTGAGAATATTAAATAATTAATTATTTATTCTATGATGAGTTTTAAATATGGATAAGATCCCAACTGATTCTGTTTCAAATTAAATTGTAATTTGATTCACAAATCAGTCACCAATCTCATACTATATATATGTGTATATGATAAAAGAAAGAACACACAAGTTTTTTCTTTGACCTCCACTATTCCAATTCTTAGTGAAGAATTGCTGGTGCAAGGAGTTGCAAGAAATTTCTCAGTTAAATCCATTGGTCAAGGAGTTGACAACAAGGATCAGTCTCGGTGTGGATACACATAGTACCTTCGTACTATCGAAGGAGAAAGTTTTCATTCACTAGGGTACTCAGGTATTGGCATCTAACCCATCTTATTTCAATAAAGTTTTAAGCACAAAATAGATCAATAGGATTACTTTATTACTTCCGCTGCGTGTTATGAACACTTGTAATCCTACAGTGGTATCAGAGCCATGACCCTTTTGTGTTTAAAATTTTATTGCAAAAATTTACAGAATTAATAGGATTAATTTAAATTTTGTTATTATAGTGAATGTGATTCCTGATAATGGCATGGGATGCTATTATTAAAATTATAAATTTATATGGGATTATATGTATGTTAGGAACATACTGTTATTATTATTTTTTATTTATTTATGAAATAAAACTGAAAGGAAAAAAAAAAGATAAATAAATTTTATATTTTGTTTACGAGGAGTTACCTGACAACCAGGAGATTCGTACTCAATGATAAAATTTATATATATGTATTTGATACATGGAATGAATTAATTTTTACTTGAACCTAGACAATCTAGGGGTATAAAATATAATTCAATTAAATAATAACCTGACAACCAGGTAATTATTTGGGATTAAAATTGTATGTGATACATTTAATCATCTGTTTAAAAATGTATGAGTAATGACTTGACAACCAAGATACTCATTCATAATTTTAAATATTTTTTAACACTTAATTTAAGAAATAAAGATTTCTTAATTTTCTATAATAATAATTATTGTAGAAAGTGTTATTTGTATGTGTGAATACGTACTTATATTTATTTTTTCCTTTTAGATTCATGAATAATATGTCTACTCTATCACTGCGTGGCATACTTGAAAATAACAAATTGGCTGGAGCCAATTATGATGATTGGTATCGCAATTTGAGAATTGTTCTCATGCATGAAAGGCTAATTGATATAATCGATAAGCCTGCTGTAACGGCCCCAGTTCCTAAAGAGGATGGAAGTATTGATAATGAAGCAACCAAGGCTTATGAGAAGTACTTGGAAAATTGTCTTACTGCCAAATGCATCATTCTGGCATCCATGGGTTCTGATCTTCAAAGGCAACATCAGGATATGGATCCACCAACTATTGTTGAACATCTTAAGAAGATGTATGGTGCACAAAGTAAGACGGCCCGATATCAATTGTCCAAAACTTTGTTTAGATCTACACTTGATGTGGACTCTCCTGTTGGACCCCATGTTCTTAAGATGATTGATCTTATTGAACAACTTGAGAAGTTGGGATGCAAATTGGGCAAAGAACTTTCACAAGATTTGATCTTGCAATCTCTTCCAGAAACCTTATCACAATTCATTGTTAGCTTTAATATGATTAAAATAAGCTGTGATCTTCATGAAATGCTCAACATGCTAATTGATTATGAGAATCAAATTGCATCTGAGAAAAAGAAAGGAGTTGCTATGGTAGTTGACAACTCTTCTAAGAAGAAAGGAAAGTGGAAAGCAAGAGGAAATGGAAAGAATAATTTTAAAAGAGAACCCATGGCACCTAAAGGTGGTGTGACCAAACCCAAGGGCAAACAAGAAAAGGCTGACAAAAATGATGCTGAATGCTTTTATTGTAAAGGCAAAGGTCATTGGAAAAGAAATTGCAAGGAGTACCTTGCTTCTTTGAAAACCAAAGAGGAAGGTAAGACACGCTTGAAAACAGTTTTCATGATTTCTTTAGCTACTATTAATTCTTCTATATGGGTATTAGATACCGGAAGTGCTCATAATATTTGCAATTCGTTGCAGGGACTACGAGTAAGTAGATGGCTGAAGAAGGGAGAAACTTACCTTCAAGTCGAGAATAGAGCAAATGTTGCTGCTGTAGCTATAGGATCTATTTCTTTAGCAATGCCTACGGGCAAGACATTAATATTGGAAAATTGTCATTATGTTCCTAATTTTGTTGCAAATGTTATTTCTGTTTCTATGTTGGACAAACGTGGTTTTTATTTTAATATTAAAAATGGCATTTGTTCTACTTATTATGGTGATGACTTATACGTAAATGGCTATCTCCAATATGGCATTTATATTCTTCCCGATTTAAATGGTAATTCTGTCATGCATGTTTCTACTCTCAAAAGAGAGAGGAATAATCAAGTAAATGAATCATATCTTTGGCATTGTAGACTTGGTCATATAGGGGAAAAAAGGATTTCTAAGTTACATAAAGAAGGTTACCTTAACAAATATGATTATGAATCATATGTAACTTGTGAATCCTGTCTCAAAGTAAAAATGACCAAAACTCCATTTATGGGACATGGAGAAAGGGCTACAGAATTATTGGGACTAATACATACAGATGTTTGTGGACCAATGAAAATTCAAGCCAAAGGAGGATATTCCTATTTTATCACTTTCACTGATGATATGTCTAGATATGGCTTTGTGTATCTTATGAAACACAAATCTGAGTCATTTGAAATGTTCAAAATTTTTCGCAGTGAAGTTGAAAATCAAACAGGTAAAAGCATTAAAGTGCTTAGATCTGATAGAGGAAGAGAATATCTAAATGATAATTTTCTTGAGTACTTAAAGAAAAATGGGATTCCTTCTCAATGGACACCTCCTGGTACTCCACAACACAATGGTGTTTCAGAGAGGAGGAATCGAACTTTATTAGATATGGTTCGATCCATGATGGGTTTTACTGATCTTCCATTGAATTTATGGGGCTATGCTTTAGAAACAGCAGCATATCTGCTAAATAAAGTACCCACTAAAGCAGTTTCTTCAACACCATATGAAATATGGAAAGGACGAAAACCAAATCTTAAGCACATTAGAGTTTGGGGATGTCCAGCATATGTTAAGAAATTGCAAAGTAATAAACTTGATGCTAGGTCCGATAAATGTAGATTTATTGGTTACCCTAAAGAAACAATGGGTTATTATTTCTATCACCCTTCTGATCACAAAGTGTTTGTGGCAAGAGGTGGAACCTTTTTAGAAAAGAAATTTCTTTCCGAAGGAAGACAAGGTGAAGAAATAGAACTTGATGAATTTCAAGAAACCAATAAAATAGTACAAGCTCAAGAACATGAAATTCAAGTTGAGCAACCAACTTTGGATGTACTCAAACTAACACCAAATTTATCATCTTCAAGAGTTGAGGATAACGAACCAATAGTAGTTCAAAGAGAGATTAATGAACCAATCCTTGAACTACCTTTGGTACAAGAACTACCTCTTCGACGGTCCACAAGAGAACATCGTCCACCACTAAGGCTAAACCTAATGGTGCAAGATGATGTAGAAAATGAGATCGATTATGATGATAATGATCCTAAGACTTATGAAGAGGCAATGCAAAGTTCTGAAAGTCTAAAATGGCAGAGTGCCATGGAATCCAAAATAGAGTCTATGAGGATCAACAATGTTTGGACTTTGGTTGAACCCTCAAAAGACATAAAACCTATTGGTTGTAAATGGGTTTACAAGAAAAAGATTGGAGCAGATGGTAAGGTAGAGACCTATAAAGCCCGTCTAGTTGCCAAGGGATACCGTCAAAAGGAGGGAATAGATTATGAAGAAACATTTTCTCCTGTGGCAATGCTCAAATCTATTCGGATTCTACTTGCTATAGCAGCTTACTATGATTATGAAATATGGCAAATGGATGTGAAAACAGCTTTTCTCAATGGAGAACTCAAAGAGGAAGTGTACATGACACAACCTGAAGGTTTCACACTTCAGTCTGATCATAGTAAAATTTGTAAGCTGCAACGCGCCATTTATGGGCTAAAGCAAGCTTCTAGAAGTTGGAACATTTGCTTTAATAAGACAATCAAAAAGTTCGATTTTATCCGGTGTGAAGAGGATCCTTACATATACAAAAAATTTAGTGGGAGTACAGTCATTTTCTTAGTACTCTATGTTGATGACATATTACTAATAGGAAATGATGTACCAGCATTGCAAAATACCAAAACTTGGCTATCTCAACAATTCTCCATAAAAGATTTGGGAGAAGCAGCCTATATTCTAGGAATAAAGATCTATAGAGATAGATCTAAAAGGTTGCTCGGACTCTCACAATCTATGTACATTAATACCATATTGAAAATGTATAACATGGAAAACTCCAAAAAGGGCTATTTACCAATAGGCACTGGAATTACTCTCAGTAGAAAGGATTGTCCTAAAACTTCTGAAGAGAGAGTACGCATGAGTAGAATACCATATGCTAGTGCAGTGGGAGCTATCATGTATACCATGACATGTACACGTCCTGATGTCGCATATGCGCTAGGAGTAGCCAGTCGATATCAGGCAAATCCAGGTGAGGAACATTGGAAGGTGGTTAAATCCATTCTTAAATATTTAAGAAGAACCAAAGACCAATTCCTCATCTATGGAGATTCTGAACTTATACCAAAAGGGTTCACTGACGCAAGTTTTGCCTCAGACAAAGATGATAGCAAATCTACTTCAGGTTATATTTTCACCTTAAACGGTGGTGCAGTGAGTTGGAAAAGTTCCAAACAAGCTACTGTAGCTGATTCAACAACTGAAGCTGAGTACATAGCAGCAAGTGAGGCAGCTAAAGAAGCTGTGTGGATGAAGAAGTTCATAAACGAGCTTGATGTGGTGCCTTCAATTAAAGAACCACTTCCATTACTGTGTGACAATAATGGAGCCATTGCACAAGCAAAAGAGCCAAGATCACATCAAAAATCTAAGCATATCTTGAGAAGGTATCATTTGATAAGAGAGATCGTTGAACGTGGAGACGTTGAAATTCAAAAGGTTGCTGGGAAGGATAATGCAGCAGACCCATTCACTAAGGCACTTGGATCAAAAGAGTTTGATAAGCACATGTGGGAATTGGGATTGAAATATATGACTGATTGGCTCTAGTGTAAGTTGGAGATTTTGTTGGAAATACATGTATGCCCTAGATCCAATCTGTCATTGGCTCTAGTGCAAGTGGGAGATTGTTGGAGATAAATGTGTATGTCCAACAAAATACTATTGTGAATTATTATTATTATTATTTCTTTTTATAAGAATAAACTTTTATAATTTATGATAGTGTCCTTAATTAAAATTAGAAACGAATAATTACGATAGGGATCGTAATAATGAGATATACGTTCTTTTTTAGTACTTTTAATTTAAATTGTTCTTAATCGTAGAATCACTAAAAATGGGACATTAGTGATTCGGATAGATTAATATATATATAATAGTCTTCATTGGATGAAGATTAATAGATCTCATTTATTAAATTATATATATAAATGGTATATATAGAGATATAACCATTGAACTGACTCACTCTAAGAATTCCTAATGGTTATAGTTACCGTATATTTGTCAATAGGATATTCTTATGATGAACATAATATTAGAATTTTCCTTTGACCTGCGACTATCATAATAATTGACAATGTATTTGTTATACTTTGATTCCGGACACCTAACACCCTACGGTGTTAGTTGAATAGACATTGGGTATGATTTAAATACTTGTAGAATTAATGATTAGTCAAAATGGAATCCATCAACTATGGTAATGAGTTTGAGCTCTACGATTATAATGAATGGAATAAACAATGCCTTGGCCAAGGGGTTTGAATGAATTAAGAAATGAGTTTCTTAAGTCATTCATAATTCATTATAATAATGGTAACAAGTTAGAGTTTGACAATTAAACCGTACTCTAAAAGTTAGCCAAGAGCTGAAAAGATGGAAGGAGTTGTATTTTTTGTTCATCTTGGGTTCTTAGTAAAAATATTATTACTTCATACTATCGGGTCGTCAAGGAGCGTTGCTAGACGCCAACCTTGATTAGTAAATTTAGTATGACTAATTTACTACCCGCTTAGTATTGAACCTATGGGGTCACACACTAACGAGTGTTCTAATCCTTGGTAAATAATCATTTAATTATTATTTTGATTAGATCAAATAAATAATTCTATTAATTCAAATGGAATATTATTATATTCTTTGCTAGCACCATGAATATAATAATATGATAATTGAGAATATTAAATAATTAATTATTTATTCTATGATGAGTTTTAAATATGGATAAGATCCCAACTGATTTTGTTTCAAATTAAATTGTAATTTGATTCACAAATCAGTCACCAATCTCATACTATATATATGTGTATATGATAAAAGAAAGAACACACAAGTTTTTTCTTTGACCTCCACATACACAAATATTCCAATTCTTAGTGAAGAATTGCTGGTGCAAGGAGTTGCAAGAAATTTCTCAGTTAAATCCATTGGTCAAGGAGTTGACAACAAGGATCAGTCTCAGTGTGGATACACATAGTACCTTCGTACTTTCGAAGGAGAAAGTTTTCATTCACTAGGGTACTCAGGTATTGGTATCTAACCCATCTTATTTCAATAAAGTTTTAAGCACAAAATAGATCAATAGGATTACTTTATTACTTCCGCTGCGTGTTATGAACACTTGTAATCCTACATTTAGAAATCGTTATTGTTCCGTTTTAAATTTGTAAGTTTATGAAAATGTAGATTTTCTGAAATTTGAACTAAAATACAAAAGTTACTATTCTTATTTGTTTTAATTTTTTATATTTTATTTGAATCCAAATAGAAGTATTTTCTTATTGACATTTATGTTTTAAAGTTAATACAGAATAAATAAACAATTAACTATATATATGTCAGTAAGTTGTATAAGTAATAGTCGAATCGATTTGATTCGATTTACTATATATATGTTGCAGAAGTAGATTTGATTTACTACTATTCTAGCTAAATCGAATTCAATTAATTCGATATTGAATTCGATTTACATAGAGTTAGTGTAAAAATCGAGTCAATTAGCTTTAATTTACATAAAATATGTGCAAAAATTGGACATGTATGTAATTTTTTTTGTTTTAGGATATTGCTGTAATATTAAAGTGTATTTGAATTATTTTTGTGAATTATCCTAATTTCATAAGATAGGAAAGTTTAAAAATTATAATAAAAATATAATGCGGGTTAAAATTTGTAAAAAAAAAATTGTACTGTTTGTAATTATTTTTAAGGTTTAATTATTCTACTAGTCCCTATAGTTTCGTAAAATTTTTAATTAGGTTCTTATACTTTTTTTCTTTTAATTGAGTCCTTGCACTAATTTTTTTTAATTGGGTCTCTACACTTTTTTTTTTATTTAGGTCCTTATACCCATTCTTTTTTTTAGTTGGGTCCCTATAAAATTAAGCCAATTACTACTATGAGGGACTTAATTGAAAAAAAAATTTGGTGCAGGGACCCAATTAAAAAGAAAAAAAGTATAGGGACCTAATTAAAAATTTCACGAAACTATAGGGACCAACAGAATAATTAAAACTATTTTCAATAAGGTTACTTAAAAAGCGTGAATGTTACAATACTTCTATAATGTTTGAAATTTTGAAACTCCTTTATATTATTAATATTATAATATACATTGGTACAGTATTTTAGAATGTTACATTAAAGGAGCTTTTAATGTATATTGATAAAATCATTAAACAATTAATGCATTATTCTTGTAAAACTACAAACATATTAATTATAACCTTTAAAATATATTTTCAATAAAATGACAATTATGATTATTATTGAGATTTTTTTAATGACTTACTATTAAGAATTTAACATGTTCTATTGATATATAAATTATTAAAATTATTAAATTCGTTTATAAATTCTAATTAATTAATAATTTTAAATTTTATTTATTTTAATTATTTATTTGATATTATAATTTATCTCATAAAACTTGTTTTATATGCTATTTTTTTCATCTATAGCATCATAATTTAAAAAATTAACTATATTATAACATACCATTTAATTAGGATATAATAAATATATATTAGGAACATAATTAATATTTTTTAAAGTATTATTTTACATTAATTTGTTAAAAGATAATTAAAAAATATATTGAAAATAAATTTAGATGCATTGAGGTATTGAATAATTTTTTTTAAGATTTTATTGGAGATGTTTATTTTAGGTTATTAGTTGAATTTAATTTTAGATTTTTATAGTTAAAACTAATTTAAAAATAATTTTAAGTAAGTAGTCACAAATTAAAGACTAGAATAGTGTTACATTATCGTCAAATTCGTAACTAGAGTTGTTGCTTTTAATGTTTAATTCATAAAGTTAACGTGTAATCGGATTGGTTTGGGTTGAGTTTAAAAGAAATTGAGAACTGAACTGATTAAATTTGATCGCCTTGAAATAGATCGGGTATATATGTTTTTATGACTAAACCCGGACCGATAATATCAGTTTGCATTGATTTGAATACCGAAGAATTAGAATTAGATTTCTAAAAACAAGAAAAAAAAAGAAAAAATTAATTAATCTAATTTTATTCATATAAAAATTAATTATAAAATTTTAATTAATTTAAAATTATAAATAAATATAATTAAATTTAATTTGATAAAAATAAACGTAATCGTATTATTATACTTATATGATTAATTATGTTTATCGGTTTTAAAAAATTAACTATTTAAAATCGTTAATTTTAAATTAAAAAAATGTATTCGTCTATATTTAATAAACGTTCTTGTATTATTTTGTTTTAAAAGGAGACTGCAGCCACTATAATCTTTTAAGTGTCTCAACAAAAATTTCAGAGCATAATCGGAGAATAATTCTAAATAATTAAAAGTGATATCGAATTCAAGTAAAAAAAATATATAGATAATTATAAGCTAGCATAAATTGTGGCTTAATTTTAATTTTTCATCATTAAAGAAAAATGGGAGATAATTGAATAACAAGTTTTATTTATGTGAAATAATAGAATAACAAGCTTTAAAAAATATATTTTAGTGTTGTTTGATGTGTTTATTTATAGTCTAATTTTTAGAGCTTTATCCAAAGATATTTTGGTTATTAAACCGACCTATAATTTTATCATTGTCAACTGATTTAGCAACTCACTGTTTCATAACCTAATATTTTTTTTTTCGATTGCTAAATCGGCAGCTAACTTAATTATTAACAACTAACTGGTTAATGATCGATTAGCAAACAAAAGTTTTTATCCTAACTTTTATGTTGGTTGCTCAGTCAATCTCCAAAGTTGCCATTAATAACTTATTTAGTTACTAAAACTTTTCTAATCATCCCTGTTGAGTTTGAAAAACTTATACGATGATCAAACATTAGGAAATTATTAAAATTATTATTAAGTATTTTTATTTAATAATTTTCAATAGGTTGTTTGATGATTTTTGTTCAAGTGTGCAGAAAGCAACTTAGTTTTCAATAAAGGGCTAAAGTTGATAAACCACTATTTTATGGTCTATTTTATATTGAATTGAATGGATTCTGTCAATTATTCTCCCACTTATTCATGTAAATTGCATGCTTTTAAGTTTCCTTCCTAATTTTGTGCTATGATTGAAAATATGATTCTTTAGCCTTAAAATTGCTAATTTGTAATCTTCTCTTATTATCATTCGATGCCGTGATATGTGTTAAGTGTTTTCAGGTTTTATAAGGCAAGAATAGCTTAAAGGATAGAAGGGAAGTATGCCAAAGTGGAAGGAACACAAGAAATTGAGGATTTGAGAAGCTGGAGCCGACGCGCACGCATGGACTACGCGCACGCGTGACTGGTGCAGCAGACAAATGACGTGCACGCGTAGATGACGCGTACGCGTGGCCAATTCAATATCCATCGACGCGTACACGTGGCTGACGTTTACGCGTGACAAGCGTCACGTGCCTCAGTTACGAGAAAACGGTGGGGCGATTTCTAGGCTGCTTTTGACCCAGTTCCAAGCCCGAAAATGAGGACAAGAGGCTACAGAGTGAAGCTGGAAGAATCATAGAATTCACTTTTCATTATTCACATTAGTTAAGTTTTAGATGTAGGTTTCTAGAGAGAGAGGCTCTCTCCTCTCTCTAGGTTTTAGGGTTTTTAGTCTTATTTCTTCTTAACTTCAGAATTTTATCTTGCTTTAATTTAGTTCTCTTCTATTTTTTATTGTTCTAGTACCTTAGTTATCTTCTCTTGTTGATTCCTTTATTTTTCCAATTTAGTTTGTGAACTCTTTTTGTTAGATTCAATTTCCTTTTAATGCAATTTGAGGTATTTCATGTTTATTGTTTCTTTCTTTAATTGTAGTTATTGATTCCTTGCATTTGTTAGTCTTATATTTTACATTCTCTTATTAATTTTCTATACTTTTATTTTGTGTCTTCCAAGTGTTTGATAAAATGTTTGGTTGGATTTTATAATAGATTTTTATGTTCTTGACTTGGATTGATTAATTAGAGACCCTTGAGTTATCAAAAACTCTTTTGTTGATTGGTGATTGAAAGTTTCTAGTTGACTTGAGTCTCACTAAATCTAGTCTTTGATTAGAACTTGTGAACTTAAGTCGATTTTGCTCGCTTGACTTTCCTTCATTTTCTAGAGGATTACTAAGTGAAGGCAATTTATATTTACCATCACAATTGACGACGATAATGAGGATAGGATTTCTAATTCTCTTTTCTTGCTAAGATCTTTCTTAATTATTAGTTTATTTTTCTCGCAATTTATATTTTTTTGTTTCTTATTTCAAAACCCCAAAAAGAAGTACATAATAACCAATAATAAACATACTTTCCTATAATTCCTTGAGAGACGACCCGAAGTTTGAATACTTCGGTTTATTTTTACTGGGGTTTGTACTTGTGATAACCTAATTAAACGTTGATTTAGGTTTAATTGTCAGTTTAGATCTAAACTTGCAACAAAGTTATTTTGAGAAATTGTTTATCGATATATTTCTTCCGTCATTACAACAAGCCCAATTTGATCAATGAACAAATTTAGCCCTGTATCATATTAATTCAAAAATTGTGGCTGAACATTAAAAGAAAGAAAATTAAATTGGTCCAAAATCATGAGAAGCCCATACGGTGGTCACAAGAAAAATCACTTCACAAGTTTTTTCTTGGTTACTAGAACCCAAATCTCAACTCAATTAACTTCATTCCTTGGTAACCAAAAGTCTTACACGTTACTTTATGTCTTAGGTAATGGAAGTAGAAATTCAATTTGGTTTAATTCTATTTAATACTTCCTTCGAAAGTTTTCTCTCCCTTCTCTTTCCTCTCTCTTGCTTTCGGTCACTTCAATCTATGAGATCACTTCAATCTATGAGAGAAGAAGATAAAAGAAATAAGAAGTTACAGAAAAGCCTATGAAGAAGAAAGGCTAAGAAAGATATTTGCTATAGAAGGAAATATTTAAAGAAAGGCTTCAAGATTTTGTTACCAAGAAAGGAAGAGATCGGCTTCGAGCAGGAAACAAATCTATCTTGGTAAAAAGTTCATTTCTATTTTTGTACATCAAAGTAGAAGATAGCCTCTGAATCTCTGGTAGAGAAGAAGCAAAAATAGAAAGTTTGAAGCTGTCCAGAGTCAGAAGTCCATCAACGACCAAAATCCATTCTTGGGGCCAAAGTCAAGATCAATGGCCAAGATGGAAGAAGCTTGAAAAAAAGGGTGAGAGTGATGAGGTAAGCTTGCACGCATTAGCCTCGGTTTTCTCAACCTCTTCTGATGAAGCCGCTGTTACTCTTTGGTAGGAGAAGATGTTGTTGAGTTAGGATTTCAACTTTGGAAGCTTCCCCTTCTATATTAAGGGTGAACGACCAAAGGTTGAGATCAAGGAGAGAAAGTGAAAAAGTACAGAGTTCTCATAGCTACCCAGAAGCTACATGAGTTCTTTTCTTTCAATGATGTTCATTTTGTTTTCTTTTTCTTAGTTTTGTCTGTCTGAGTCTCATGGTGAAAAAGGCAAATATGGTGAGGTTTGTAAGAAAAAATCAGTGAGAGAAAAAAGGCAGTGATCAAAATTAGAGAAAAAGCCATAGATGTCTCAGAGTTTCTTTGTACATCTTTCTGTTATGATTCATGATCCTGTGGGAATTTTCTTGCAATTTTGGTTAGTACTTTGCAGTTGAAAATATAGTGAAATTGGTAGGAAGAAATTGGTGTTTGTAATGTTGTGAAAATATAGTGAAATTCCATCATTGTTGTGATGGAGACTGGATGTAGGCTACATTGCACCTAGTAGTTGAACCAGGATACATCTGGTGTTATTTCTTCTTCCCTACTCCTTTTTCTATTTCTGTTTATTAGGAGACAAAAACAAAAGTGTCTCTCAACTTGACACGAGACAAAAAGCAGAAATATCTCCTAAAGTTACTTTGAAAAGCAGAAATTAATATTCAGTGAAAAAAGGCTAAGATTCAACCCCCTTCTTTTACCCACTGATTACCATCAATCCCAAAATTTATTTTTTCGTCTTGATTGTTAAATCGATCGCTAATATTTTATTTAAATATCACCCAGTTTTGTTTAAAAAATATCTAATCGATCACAAAATCGATGGTATAATAGGTTAAAATACATTTTTTACATAGCGCACTTGGTTTTTCTATTATAAATGCCAATAATATACATTACGATAAACTAATATTTAATTAAGTGCTTACTCAAAGCAATTATGAGAATCGATCATCTGAGCTATAGTTTATAATAAAACACTAATAGCATGATACAGTGATAAAATTAGTAAAGATATAATAATTTAGATTAGATCTGGCGATAAATTTAATCATTTTTAGTCAATATATAGTTCGAGATGAAACTTGATATGAGCTTGAAGGAGCTATTATGTTTAGGTAGGGGTGACAAAACGGGTTGAACCCGTCGGGCCGACCCGCTAAACCCGCTAAAAATGCAGGTCAGGCTAGGATTTGGAGCCCGCCAAATTAAAAAAATCCGCCAAACCCGCACCGTCAAATTGGCGGATTTTGACGGGGCGGGGCGGGCCAGTCCGCCGGGCCGAATATTTTTATTTTTTTTATTAAATAAAAGAGTGATTATTATTATAAAATTAATAATTATAGAATTTTCAAACATTTTTTGTTTTTATTTTTATTCTTCTTTTAGTTATTAACTTTATTTATTTTATTTTACAATTTTGTATATTTGTTCGAATTATGTGTCTTTTTTTTAAAATAAAGATAGTTATATTAACAAATATTATTTTGAACAATTTTATTGAAGTTAAAAATAAAAAAAAGATAGTAAAAAAATTATATTATAATTTGACTATTTTTTATTTGTATTTAATTTTTTAATTATTATTTTTTAGTTAATTTTAATGAATTTTATTTTTCAAAAAAAAAACAAAAGAATCAAGCGGGCTAGCCCGCCCACCCACCAATCCGTCATAAAGCGGGGCGGGCTAACATTTTGAACCCATTTTAGTTGGCGGAGCGTAGGGGTGGCAAACGGGCCTAAACCCGCCGGGCCGGCCCGCGTAACCCGCCAAAAAAGGCGGGCCGGGCTGGAAAATTGGGACCGCCAAATAGCAAAAGCCCGCTTAACCCGCACCGCTTAAACCGCTGGTTTTGGCGGGCTTTGGCGGGGCGGGGCGGGCTTCCCCGCCGGGCTTAGTCTTTTTTTAGCAAGGGGTATTTTTATAATTTTTTTTACCAAAACCCAACGTCCCCAACCCAACTTACAAGAGAATGAAGATGAAAATTGGGTGTTTTAGATTATGTTTGTTTTGTTTTAGAGACAATATTGTTAATTATGTTTTGGATTATGTTTATTTTGCTTTGGAAACAATATTTATAATTACAAAGACTTTAATGTTTGTGAATACAAAAATTATAATTTGTTTATACTTTTAGAAATTATAATAGTTAAAAGTAAAAAATAAAAGACATTTTTTTATATCTTTATATATATTATTTAATAGTTAAAAGTAAAAAAAAAAAAAAAAGAGGATATTTGGCGGGCTTAGCCCGCCGGCCCGCCAGCCCGCCGTTAGGCGGGGCGGGCTAGGATTCTGGGACCGCCTCACTAGGCGGGGCGGGGCGGGCCAGCCCGCCAAATGGCGGGCTTCTGGCGGGGCGGGGCGGGCTTCCCCGCTTGCCACCCCTAGCGGAGCGGGCCGTTTGTAGGGCGGGCCTAGGCGGGACGGATTGGGATGGGCCGGCCTACTTTGCCACCCCTAGTTTAGGGTTCAATTCGCCATTTTTAGACATTAAATATTATAGTCAACCATTATATAATTTGTTGTTAAATTTGTTGTTCAAACTTATAAATTCGTCACTAGTTTTAATAAGATATATTTTTGTCTTTTTAAAAGTAACTAATATAATATTTAAATATTTTAAATTAAAATTTTATTTTCTATAGCTAGTTGATTTAAATAACCTAATTCTAGAAGAGCTCTTACTATTCGAAATAAATAATGAGGCAAAGATGTAAACATTAGTTGAGCGTTGATATTTATAATTAATACGATAATATTTTGGTACCAACGATGCCTAAACTGAATTAGGTTATATGTATGTCTTGTTTACAACTCTATATAAATCAATTCGATTTATATGTAAATAGCGTAAATCGAATCAATTAGATTCGATTTATACAGAGTTGTAAACGAGACATGCATATAATCTAATTCAGCTTAGGATATTGGTGTAATTTTATTTGATTTACCATTTATAAATTGTACCAGTAGTAAATTGAATAAACTTAATTTAATTTATTACTGGTACAGATTATTAATATTTCTTACTTTTAAGTTAATTATTTATTTTTTTATTAATTTTAAAACATAAATATCAATAAAAAAATACTCACATTTAGATTCAAATAAAATATAAAAAAAATCAAAACAAATAAAAAAAACTCAATTTTTGTATTTTAGTTTCAAATAAAATATAAAAAAATCAAAACAAATAAAAAAAACTCAATTTTTGTATTTTAGTTCAAATAATTGAAAAAATAAAACGAAAAAAAGAAAGACGTGTGTTTTAAATTAATATTTAAATATATATTTTAAAATTAATCCTCAAAAGTAGTAATTTTATCATTCTAAATTCAAATATAAATTTTTAATATTTAAAATAATCAAACAACTTTAATTTTAAAGGAACATTTTTGTATTTTAAAAATAACTGATATTATAGGTTTTTTTTTAAATTAAATCATATTTTTAATTCAATTAAATAATTTTAATTTAAATTATATTTTAGTCTTTTAAAATTAACTGTAAAAAGATATCTTTATTTTATTAATTTTTTTACCTTTTATTTTTGTTTTTATTATAATACTTCAATATCAATTTCAAAATAAAAGAGTCCAAAACGAAGATAATAAAATAAAAAATTTTAATCCAAACAAATTTTAAATAAAAAATTATAAAATTATTTTTTTTATTGTTACAGTTTTTAATTTTAACTCACTACAATTTTAAATAAAAAAATTAATTCTAACTTTAAATAAATTTGAGACAAAAAAAAACATAAAATAAATTTTAATGACTTAATATTAAAACACTACTAAAAAATCAATAAAATTTGTTTTCTCTCTTTTAGCATTTAAGAACTTTTAAAATTTTAAATGCAAACTTTACTCTTTCTTTTATTCATGAAATTTTAAAATTCTATTTGTCTGGAGCACTTAATCCTGTCTCCTAAGAAACCGCTGCCAAATCCAAAGTCATCTAACTATATTCAACTTTTAATATTGTTAAAGCGATGTTCGATCATCTTTGGGTTTCTAAAGTTCTTTGGAAGTCTCCGTTGTACGCAATGCATATTCAATATTCATCGTTTTTAGTAAAAGGTTAATGTTATGGTTTTTGAAAAAAAGAATGGGCTTTCTAAAATATTTTTGCGAATACTGCACAAGAGTTGTAAAACTTACATTATTTTAAGATTTGGAACCTAATACAAAAAAAAAAAAAGATTTTGAGCCTCAAAGTGCATCTTAGGGTTTTGTGTTTGGGGGGTCATAGGCTCATGGCACCCTGATTTCTTTTTCCAATTCGTTGAGTAATTGGGCCTTAAAACTAGTAGAAAACCAATGTTTAACAAAGAGACACACAAGAATTGAATAAAAAAAAGGACAAACAAGAAAGGACTTCGCGGTCCACTATCCATGAGACCATGACCAAAAGAAGGTCGCCTATCTTGGTGAACCCTGAAGGAACAAGTTAATAAAATCAGTCCGGACCAAACAAAATAAATTAATGAAATAAGTGACGAAATATTGAAATTTGACAAGTTTGGGTGATTGGGTCAGAATCATACAAGGGGGAGAGGAAAAAACAAAACCCTCCAAACTGTTGCATGAGCTATCCTAACCAAAAAAGAGTTGCGTGAGTAACTCAACTTGTGCGTCCCCGGTCATGAGGCCCGTCTTAACTGCAGGGGTTACTTACTCCATAGAATTGGTACCGTTAGCCATTTCGATAATGCAATGGCAGAAACTCAATCATCTATTCATCTACCCATGAAATTGTTTTTGAATAGTTAACATGTGTTATTGTTTAGTTTGAAAAAAAAATTCGATTATTTTATATAAATAATTTAATTGAAAAAATTAATTTAAGTTTGATTAAATAACTATTTTTAATATTAATTTGAATTTGTTTTTTTAAGTAAAAAAATATTTTTTTATAAAATAAAATATTTTTATTTAATTTAAAATTTATTTAGATATATTTAAAAAAATTATTTTATTAAAAATATAAAAAAAATTTTAAAAACTAACAATGTATTAATTTAAATTGATTTTTTTGAGTGAAAAAAATATTTTTGTTTAATTTAAAATTTATTTAGATACGTTTTTTAAAATAATTTTTTTATTAAAAATAAATTATTTACTTTTTTTAAAAACTAACCATATTTTGTTTTAAAAAAAAAACAAAAAGAAAACGTTTCTTAACATTTAAAAACTCTTTTTAAAAAGCTTATTTAAATTTAAAATAATTTTTGTCTATTAAAAAAAATCTTTTTTTAAATAAAAAAATAAATATTTTTTTAAAAGTCAATCCAAACTGATTCAATACCTTGTTTTTAAAAAAAGAAAAAGCAAAAGTTGTTTGTAATATTTGAAAATTTTTTTTAAAAAATATGTTCAAATATAAAATAATTTTTATCGGTTAAAAAAGGATCTTTTTTTAAAAAGATAAAAAAATAAGTACTTTTTTTTAAAGTTAATCCAAACCTTTTATTATCTTTTTTTTTGTTACACTCTTGAAATTCTTTTCTACTAATTTTTTAAAACTAATCTCAAATCTTTAATTGGATATGTTCCTCTTATTCGTATTTCTTAATCAAATTTTTTATTTTAAATGTATTCATTAATTTTTGTTTTAATTCAATTCTCTTATTTAATAAATACGTAACTGTTCATCTCATCACACTATTTAATTAGGGCTGGCAATAGGTAGGGTAGGGTTTGGACCCTATCCTAACCTTATCTGCGGGTTGAAAATTTTATTAAAACTCTACCCTACCCTACTCGCAGGTTGAGAATCTTTCGACCCTAATCCTATCCGCATCTTAAAATTCTAAACCCTACTCTACCCTACCTTACCCGCATAAATATCAAAAGTTTCAAAGTAAATATTGAATTTTATACATATTAATAACATAAAAAGTAAAAAACTAATGTTCTAAATTACTAAATTAACTAATTAGTTTTAGTGGTTATTCACTTATTGTAAGTCATTACATAAGGGAAGTTGTGGGCTGAACTCTCACTTCCTTCACTATATACCTAATTTTTCTAAAATATGTATTATATATGAGGTGCAGGTATGGTAAACTAAGATACATTCTAAACTCATACCCTACCCTACTTGCAACGGGTCAAATAGCCTACCCTACTTGCAGCGAATCGGACCGAGTTAGATACTTGCGGGTAAGTATGAATTGCCTTATATTTATTGTTTAGGATGAAATTGACTCGATATTAGACAAAAATTTTAAGAATTATACTGTTAACATCTTTATCGAAGATCAACATAAAAATTGATTATGTTGCCCTTACTTCTCAAATTCAAGTTTGTTTTCTGATTTTCTCTCTTTTGTGTGAATTCTAATTTTTTTTATTTCTAATTTTTTTCTCCATTCCTATACAAACAAAAAATGTGAATTTTTCAGAATACGAAACTTTACTTTTTTTTTAACAATCTATATATATATATTACAAAAATTAAATAAAAAATAAATTTAGTTAAAAAAGATGAAAAAAAAACGTACCAAATTTATTATTTGGTGATAATATGCAGAAAAAATTGAAATTTTTGTTTAAAAGATGGTTATATAATTTATCCAAATCAATTTTAAAAAAATTAATTATATAAAATAAATTAATTTTTTTATAAAATTAAATAATAATATAGATCACATGGTCAATAATTTAAAAAGAGGAGTGCTAGAAGGTCAGCACTTTTATTAAATTTTGGTCAACACTTAACCATAAAAAAAATTGAATAATTTTATACCATTAGATGCAATCTCACACCATTAAAAATATCATTGATGGTTAATTAATGGCTAAAAACCACAAAATTTGCTACTTTCTCATGTAAAAAACAATTTTATGTAGCGAATTTTCGCTTAATGCAATATAACAATCAACTCTTAAAGAAAATACAAATTAGAAAAAAAAAAAAAAAAACGAAAGCAATATCAATATGTGCACAAAGAGATTTTTCCTAACTAAAATCCGCACAAACTCTCAACAACAGCAACTACTACACAAAGGAACTAAAAAGCAGACATGACCAACCAGCCACTAATAGAAACAAGAAGGGAAAAAAACCCTAATAGAGTTATTTAAATATTTTTCATTATATGTTTTTGTGTAAATATATTTATTTTGATGTTTTATACTTTTATTTTTCAAAATAATAACTAAAGAGATTGGATTTGAAGAGGTGGAGGCAACGAGGGTGTTAGAAGTTGTATACTTGTATGGTTAAACCATCATCTTTCTCATATCATATGGAAAACCATCAAAACAATAACCCGACCCGTGACCCAGACCTAGCAGAAGAAGAGAAGAAGAAGCGACACCAACACCCTCAGGTTTGGGGCACGTGGGAGGAACTCTTGCTAGCGAGCGCCGTCAACCGCCATGGCTTCAAAGACTGGGACACCGTCGCCATGGAGGTACAGTCGCGGACCTCCGTACCCAACCTACAAGCCACCGCGCTCCACTGCGAGCAGAAATTCCACGATCTCAACCTCCGATTCGCCGACCAATTAAACGACGCCGTGCCGCCGCTTCTCCAGAACGGCGCGGCCGCCGTCGATAGCTCTGATCATGTCCCCTGGCTCGACGAATTGCGAAAGCTCCGCGTCGCCGAGCTCCGCCGCGAGGTCCAACGCTCCGACGTTTCTATCCTGTAAATCTCATCATAAAAATATTCTATTTAGTTTTCGGTTAATGATTATTGTTTAACTTTTCTGTAGGTTTTGGATCTAATTTCCTTTTTTTCATTTTATAATTATTTCTTTTCCTTCAAGGTCGTTGCAGTTGAAGGTGAAGAAGTTGGAGGAGGAGAGAGAGAAAGAAAATGACGGTAAAGTCGATGAGAAAGCAGATCTGGCGGTTTGCGGCGAGGCACGGCCCGGAAACGATGGAACCGGCGGAGAAAGGGAAGTTCCGGAGCCGACCGGTTCTGAACCGGAGATTCGCCGGCTCGACGAGAGCACCACGAACACTGATAAGCTTTTGCCAACCACCGGTGACGAGTCGGACCGGGAAAATCAGTCGGTTAATGAGTCGAACTCGACCGGTTCGCGGTTTGAGGGAGGGAAAACCGGAGCAGGAGATGGTGATGGGAAGACGGGGGTAGGGGCGGTTCCGGTTCATCCCGGTCCGAAAGAACCGGATCCGGTTGGCAGGAAGCGGAGACCGATTGGGGAGGAATCGAATAACGGAAGCTACGATACTGAGGTTAAAGTTCCAACGTGCGAGTCGCAGCCGCCAAGTGAGGAGAGGAAGGCAGAGGATGGTGACTCGTCCGAGTTGCGTGATGACTCGGTGGGCCACTCGGGGGAAGGGGGACGAGGGACGAGGGAGAGCAGCGAGGTGCAGAGCTCTGCTAGCCTGACGAGGAAGAGGAAGACGCGGCGGAGGAAGGAGGCTTCCGGTGGTAGTGGTGGCGGCGAGGTGGCCCTGGAGAGTGACGAGACCATGGTGAAATCCGAGCCGTTGATTGGGCTGTTGGAGATGATCAAGGCACACGAACACAGCTCATTGTTCGAGCGCCGTCTCGAGAGCCAGGTATTCCATTGCACCCTCCCCTTTTCGAGAGGATATAATTGGGATTTCACACACACTCAAAAATTTGAAATAACCAGTTTTTAAGTTTTAACTCCCCTCCCTCCTCTTTCTTTCTTTAACAAATTAATAATTTACATGCATGCACGTAACAAATTTTTTGCTTCTTTTTTAGAAGAAAAAAAACCAATGGATTAAAACATGTATATATAAATTAAATTAAGAAAAGGAGTTTTGCTTAAAGACATTTATGATTACAAATATTACAAATAAAAAATTATAATTTAAAAATATAATTTTTTATATTGAAAGAATAACAAGTTTTTAATATTATTTTTAACGAATGTTCTTAAATACTCTTTAATTAAATCTTTTAAGCAAAATACATATTTTGATTTGTTGTTAAGAAAACTTGGGTATACAGTGGCAACAAGGAGGGCATTGCATACGTTCCCTAAATCATGACAGTCCAACAAATGGGGACCACTCTTGAAATTTATTGGTTTTTTACGGGCATGAAGTTTGTGAATAAAAAATAGTCCAAGGAAATAAAAGTAAGTTTAACTTTATGAAATAAAGAAAACGCCGGTGTGGTTTTTTTTTTGGGTTGGTGGTGGCGAGGGAGGAATTAAAAGTTTATATCATAAGTGAAAAAATAATCGGTTTTAATTGAGACGGGAAAAATTTGGTCACAAGTAAAACTTTTGGGGAATTGGTAGGTACCTGCGGGCTGCGGCAAAGACGTTGGCCCCTTTATCTGCAAAGCCGATATAGATAATTAACCGTCTAAAAATTAAAAGTAACGAATTTATATGCATTAGTAATTTCATAAATATCTTTCCTATATATAGTATTCAATTAAAAAATATATATTTATTATAAATATTACTTAAATCCATCGATTCAAGATGTCATGCAGGCAAAATTATTTTCTTTACAATAGGACTAGCTTTATGCCGAAAAAGGATCAATACAAGACAACCATTTTTAGGCAGTTTTTCCTTTTCAAGCAAAAGATAATTTACTTCATCAGGCCCCCTTATTAATTTTTTTTACACAAAAAAAAAAAATTTGCATCTTTGTTTTTTAGGAAAAAAAATAAAAGATTATGGTTTAGCCGAGCACATGAATTCCTTTTAAGCCCAGTATGGGGAGAGCACTTATGTAACGTGGTAACACATAGTTGAAAGCCCATAGTTTGGTTTGGTATTGGGCCATGTTACCGTATTCAACACGACCCAAAGTATTCGAAATGGCCGAATTATCCTTGTTTATATTGACAAAATACTACCACTATTATCATTTTTCTTTGTTTCTCTACTTGCTCCCATGCTTCGCGGCGGTTACGTGTTTCAGTGTTTGGTCACAGGTCGTAATCAACTAACCGTGTCGCGTATTATTATTTCTTAGATGTTTGAAAGTCTAATCCTTAAGTTGTGGATTAGAGGGAAACCATGGCTTGTAGTTGTGGCTGGTCGTTTAATAATATGGAACAAAGAAAATATGGACGGTAGTGGAATTACTAATGGGCCCTATAGCGCTTATATTGTTCCTACCTTGTTCTTTTACCCGTCCGTTCTCGATTAAACAACAAAAAGTGAGGCCTTCATTTGGCACTAGTGGATATGGTTTTGGTAAAACTAATGTTTTATCGCTAATGTCTATTCAAAAAATAATTCCAAAGAAAAGATAATCAAATCTGTTTTACTTATAATCACCACAAAAAAAAAAATCTGTTTTACTTATGACAAAAAAATTCTGTTTTACGTGTTAATGATTGAAAAATCCACTTTTATGTATCAATTAGCTAGTTTATTTTTATTTTTTCTTTTTAGAACTTTACCAAAAAACAAATTAGCTTGTTTATTTCTTTTGTTCAGAATAAATATATTCTAATTTTACGTCCTGAATGTAACTAAAATATAAAACTATATTTTCTATTTAATTTTTTATTTCAAATTCGTGTGAAAAATAGAATTTGTGTTTGATCATTTAATAAACTCGGATTTTAACAATTAATACTAAAAGTATTGGATTTTCAATGTACTTTTTGACGAGAAATATTAAAGGATTATTAGAGTTTATTATTTTTTACCATTACTTAATTATCAACTTAATTTTTTTAATCTAATAATTTAATAATATATTTTATCTTATATTTTTCAATATTAATAGCAAAAAACAATAAATTTCAATAGTCCGATAGTATTTTTGATTTGATAGTTTTATTAAGAAATAGTAGTTATTCCACACTTTTTTTTTCTTGTTTTTACTTTATCTTTTAATCTAAAATTAATTAATTCTTTATTTTTTTTCCATGTTAAAAGTATTGGTCTTTAGAATTCTTCAATGGATGAAAGTAGGACATTTTAGGTGAGTTTGTGTAATTATTATAACAATTTAGTTATTTGCTCAGTTTTGGCTTGTTCTGGTACATGGCAGCAGGAATCGGAAAGATACAAAAACATTGTAAGACAGCACGTGGATTTGGAAACCATACAATCGAGACTCCATAAAGGACACTATTCCTCTAGCACCAACTCTTTCTTTCGTGACCTTCTCCTCCTCTTTACGAATGCCACCGTCTTCTTTACCAGAGACTCCCTGGAATCAACGGCGGCGCAGCAGCTGCGGCGCCTCGTCATGGCAGAGATGAAAAACCAAGGCCAAGCACAATCTGATCCCACCCCACAGAAGACGGATTCCAACCCTCCAAACGCTCCTCAAGCCAAACCAGAATCTCTCCTTTCCAAGCACAAAGCCTCTGCTCCAATATTGGTATGCCGAAAACGCAGTTCAATGTCATCTAAACCTTCCCCGGCGACCTTTGGCCAAAAGGGTGACCAACCCGTCACCGATAAGAAGGAAAAACCATCTTCTGATGCAAAACCACCCATGAAACCCTCTTCTTCCGAGACAGATGAAGATGAGCCTCCCAAGGCCAAGGAAAAGCCGGTCACCGGAGCTCGAAGCCTGAGAAGAAGCAACAAGAACCTCAGCAGCAACAGCAATTCTGGCAATAAGAAACTCCCCACTAACTCCACCATAAAAGCAGCGACTTTGGTGACCAAGGCTGTCGAAGCCGCAAAACCAGACAAGAGCAAAGCAGAGGGAGGACAGGACAAGAAGAAGAATGCCGCTGCTGATTTCTTGAAACGAATAAAGCGAAACGCTCCAGTGGAGGCACTGAAGAGTGGCAGTGGTAGTGGTGGAGGAAGTAGTAGCAGCAGCAGAGGTGGGACTGCAAGTATGAAAGAGCAAAAGAAAATTGTGAATAGTGGAAAGGGTGATAATAAAGGGAAAGAAAGGGCGTCAAGGCATAATAACGGTGGAGGAGGAGGGTCAGGGGATAAAAGGAACAAGAACGTTGTTGAGAATAGCAAGAGGAGTGTAGGTAGGCCTCCAAAGAAAACAGCAGAAAGCAATACAGCTTCTGCAAAGCGTGGGAGGGAAAATAGTGCTAGTGCTAGTAAGGATAAGCGACCCAAGAAACGTTCTAAGAAATGATCACAAATTTCATAATTAGTTAGGCCTTTTTTATTTTTATTTTTTTGTATATTATTATTGTCAGAGTGTCTTTCTTACTTATTTTACACTACTAATTTATTGATCAGTTGTGGCCTGTAGTCAGTTAAGTTATATGTAACTTTTTGTATCTCGGGTCAATCCTTGTAACATGTTTCATTCCTTACTTTTACTTCAGTGGAAACCTCATCGTCTGTTTTAATACATGTCACAGGTTTTTTGTTTAACCAATAAGGACCAAGATTGTGAGAACTAGATTTGTCAATGAATTGATAAGGTAACTGTTCATTGGTTTAATGATTTGATCCAAGAGTTTAATTAAATATTAAATAAAATTATTAAAAATTTAGTATATAATTTTAAATATTTAAATTTAATTATTTTTAATTTAATAAAATTTTATAATTTTATAATTTTACATAATAAATTATTTATAATTTAATATTAAAAATGCATAAACAATTTCAAACATCAAAATTTATAATTAAAAACAATCAAAACGCAAGTTCCAAAAAATACATAATGTTTTACTACCAAAAAAATATTAACAAAGATCAATACTAAGGTATTAATGTGTTATAAACTTTTAAAGATCCTTCATTCTATATTTTGGATAAGCTCAAGCCATCATTGTAGAGAAAACATAGCATAACTACTTAGATGAAAATAGCAAAAACTTGAGACTGTCTGCAAACTTTTAGTTCTTCAATATCGTTCACACTAGTACGAGGAAGACCCTTCTATTATATTTCCTTTTTATCCTTCGAAACAATATCCATCGCCATGAGAACGTTAAGAGCATCATAGACCCTTCTACGGATATTTTTCTCATCATATTGTTGCTGATAAATGTTCAACTCAAGAAACATAAGTTACTTATCTTAAACATTTACTCTGTGAAAAAAGAATATAAAATAGAAAATTCTTTATATGAGAAAATCTGATCGGGACACAAACCACTGTTGCCTAGATCAGCAAATTCATCTACAAGATCATCTGCTATCTGTAATGTAACCACAATCACATTAAAGTGAAATAGCAAAATCTAGACAATCAGTAAACCACTAAACCCAGTATTATTAACAAAACTACAAAAGTATTAAGAAAATCTAAAAATCAGCAACCCAATATTATTAACAATAGTACAAATTACAAAACAAGTAAAAATAATTCCAAGTAATAGTGCTTACCAGCTGCAATAGAGGAAGGGCATTGATGGCAACGACAGAGGAGTCAGAACCATCGACGATGACAGAGAGAGAGCTCGAATAGAGGAGACGATGACGGCGACAGAACTTTCACACGACGGCAAAGAGATTCCTAGGACAGTGACGGAGCTTTCACACGTGATACAGCTTCCTACGACGGCGACAGAATTATCACATGCGATGCCTGTCCCCAGCGGAGAAGAGTTTGGCGATGACTACAAAGAGGGACAGTGGCTGCCGGGATACGAGGCTGCGTTTGGGGACTAGGGTCAGAGAGAAAGAGAGGAGTGAGACTAGGGCTGCGTTTGGGGGATTACTGGATTAGGGCTCTTTTTTTTCTTAAGGGTTAAACGACGCCATTTTGAGGGGATGATACCGAACCAAAAACCTTTAACTAAACCGGCTGGTTCCCACAGTTTACTGATTAATTGTCAATTCGATTAGTTTTTTTACCGATTTTTTTTCAAGCGATTTATGAGGTTGACCGAACTAGCCAAGTGACTGGTTTTTGGTTAATTTGGTTGAATCGATCGATCCGGTTCGATTTTCAGAACTATGATGATAACCATATGTTTAAATTTAAAGATGCTAGATAAACGCTATTTTATCATTATTATAAAAGATTGATAAGTGCATTGATGTGCCAAAACTTGATGGATTTAAATTTTGCAAGTGCACCAAATTGCTTCAAGTAATACCACAATGAGTGTATATCGTTCCCACGAGGATTAAAGGATTGAGTAGCAACTTCTAATCAAATCTTTAATTAGATCAACGAACTTTTGTAGTGGATGATGAGATCTTGAAACAATAGCAGCAAAGTATGTGAATGAATGCTTATGAATGATTAGAGAGATAAACAATGACTGGAAGATGTTAAGGTTTCGGAGATGTTTAATTTTCATAAAAGGAAACATTCATGTTTATTTACTTTGACTCCTGCAATATACTTTCACGACAAATCATATATAATCAAACATTAATCCCTTGACAATTCAATTTCTCTTTATCTTATTTAATTGCTAATTTCTTGGTTAATTAATTAAGAAAAAGAGGTTAAGTACAATTCTGATTTAAAGTCGCACAACCTTTCAAAAACTATCCATAGTTAGTTTGAAAAATTATGAGAATGAGTTTCAAGCTAATCCCAATATTAAATTTTCTAAGATAATAAAGGAATCTAAGACAGTGTTAGAATATTTTTCAATACTTCTAATCATTAAGAATAAGAACGAAACTCAATTCTTAAAAAGTATCAACGCATTAATCAAAATAAAATAAATAATCAAATTACTAATCCATAAAATCAAACAGAGCTCATAACCCTAACAAAAGAGAATTAGTGACTCAAGATAAATAGAAAACTAAACTAAACTAAAGACTGTGTGATGCTGGATGATTGATTTTCCAATCATTTCTTGCTTATTTATATCCTAAATCTATCATAAAATTCAAATTCAAACTAAATCTAATATTATCTTTCGAAGAATAAGATAACTAAAACAATAATTTAAATTAAAACCAACTCTTATCTTTCTAGAAGAAGCTAACAATAACTAATCATTCAAATCTTAAATCTTTGTAGAGTTTAGGCTAAATCAAAGTATTCTAGAAGAGATTTCTAAGCATTGGTGCTGAACTTGGGCACTGGCGCTGGGCTTGGAGCATTGGCGCCAGGCTTTGATAGTTGGCATCGGACTTTGGACCCTCCTGAGAGTGAAAAATTACTTGAAGTTGGGCACCAGTCCTTCTTCTTCCTTCGCAGGCACTGGGCTTCAATTGTAACATCCTTATTATCAGAATATCATACTTAAGTCATAATATTACTAATGGTAAAAATACTATGTGTATTCCATGTATTACCTATTTACATATATAGGAGCCTTTAAAAATAAAACTTAAAACGAAAGGCATTATATAATTCTATTTATCTCAATAAAATCAATAATTACTATAATCCAATAGCTACATCTATTGTCATGAATAAAAATACATCTCATATACTTCTATACACATATTTATATACATACAATAAGTAATACAATTTTTTCCCCTCATAAGATAGTAAATTCTAAAATAATAGCAAGGGAAAAATAACTAAATACAAATTTATTCTAAAATAAAGAAGTAAATGTCCAATGCTCAGTAGAATCTTTAGATCTTTCTTCGTCCGTTTTCCTAAAAATGTTAGATATAAGGGGAATGAGAACCTAACTCAAAGGTCTCAGTAGAAGGATTTCAAAATTGTCATAGAAAGATATGTAAAATAAAATTTATTTTATGACAGTGATCAGTGCTTGCCTTATGAATCTTTTTTCTTGCAAACTTTCCTTATCTTCCAATTTTTAGGATTCAAATATCATTCTTTCCTAACTCATTTCTTAATACTATTACTTTTCTAAACTATTATGTTCTCATAATTCTCTAATTTAATTCACTGTTGTTTATTTTTCTTATTTCCAATCATGGACTATATTACTTTCTATCTCTATCTAGATTTACTGTTTAGTCAATCTCTCTTGAATCACCTTTTTTTAGCATTTTCGAACTAACAATTGCAGTCATAAACACAATCAATCAAATACACAATCACACATATTGCAATTACACAAGTACAGACAAACAGGAAAACAGACAAACAATTAAATAGACAAACAATTTCAAGCAATACACAAATAAATGCAATATGATGCATGCCTGTCCTATTGACCGTGAACTCACTTGTCAGTTATATTGCCAGAACTCGACACATCCGGTAGCTAACCCGGACATCATCTCTCTATCGTGCATCCCTAGTAGGAACATCCCAATCTTATCACAAGCTGGTCTCAAAAGGAGAGTGACGTGTCACTTTCTCATTGGAGGCAGCGCTATCTGTGATATAGTGTCTGCCACACTCTTGGGATATAATGCTCGCGACACTTCACGACTAGAGAGAATGTGGGTGGACAAAACCACCATCCCCATATCACACCACAATTACGAGCAAGCGGGACAAAACCACCATCTTTGCTCGGTGCAGGTGCCTCATCAACAACGCAAGTGGGACGAAACTCATGTCCTTGCCAATTCAGTGATCATATCTTAATCATAATCACGATCAAACATAACGAAGATTATAATCAAAACCAAAATCGAAATCAGAATCATAATTCTTTATGTTCATATTCATCACAAGGTTAATTATCCTTAAGCCATGAACGGGATAAAACCACCATCCTCACCATGGGTCGGACGAAACCACCATCCCCACAAAATAACAACGCACTGAGCAAGCGGAACTATACCACCATCCTTGCTAGACAATCAAAGTAATATCACAATTCAAATCACTTTTTGGCATCTTTTCTTTCTATAAATCATATTTTGACCCATTTATTTTCAATAATAATATACTAGGTCCATATCATGCCAAAACTCATATTCCTTACTCATTTTCTTTTTATATTCATACTCGGGTTCACATACACTTCAAAGACTCAATCAAACGTCATATTCTATTGTCAGATCACAAAACATATGGCTCACTTTTAAACTTTCTCAAATTGACCCACATAATACTTAGGTTCATCCTAAAACTCAAATTACACTTTAGGGCCATAGCACATTTCTAAATTTTACCAAAGTTTCATTCTTTCAAATTAATACGAATATCCAAAATTTTAAACCTCAAGAGTCATAATACCTCAATTGACCCAAGAAAAATTCACCATTTTTGGCTACTCTTTTCTCATACATAGTCTATGTGCATATATGACAATTCACTCATTTAATTACAATTATTATCTATATTAATCAACCACTTATAACCGATCTTGACTTCGCACTTCAATTATCAACGTTGTAACACCTTACCATTTATTGTCTTTTTCTTAAGCCATAATTCAATTATGGTTTGGTGCTATAACTCAAGTTCTATATAAATACTTATGTATAGAAATGAATATTATACCTGTGAAAAGATTTAAAACTTCAAAGCAAGATAATTCGCCAATCATTCACACTCAATGGTAAACATAAGCGCGTCAGAAAACGTAGATAACCAAAAGCTCGAAGGAAGGATAAGAGTATATATATATATATATATATATATATATATATGAGTATCTACTAGTCTCAACCCACTATGATTAGACCGGCTAGAGTTACAACAGTAAAACAATTGGATAGACATAACCTATCTCTCCAAAATATATCATAAGCCTCTAAAAGCAAGTCTTCAAAACAAGTGCATAATATAAGTGTTTCCAAAAAAAAGGAGAGAGCCTAAAATTAAAGCAGAATAAAAGGTTTTCTTCGCTGTCCTTCCAAATAAACCTCACACTCACTGAGAAGAATCGGGACCTGCACCTGAAAAGTAATAATTCTCAAAACGGGTGAGAACATCATCCCTTACAGGGTTCTCCGCTAGACAATAATTCCAAATAGAAACTATGTAAAACCACATGAACCCGCTAGGCAATCCTAATCTCCATTCATACAAAGTTCAAGCCTATGGTTCTTACTACTCCGATCAAAGTAGATAAACTAAATCTCAACTATATTAGTGATCTTTAAATCTAAGTTCTTCCTGATACAAGCCATCATCTCACTTAATATCATAATTTCTCAATTTTTAGTAATTCAATATCAAAGCTTAGTTTCAATGTTTTCAATTTATTCTCAATTTTTTCACAAACCTCAATCACTATATATCATCAAGAACAACCCTGAGCATCACCACCACCAGCATAAGGAATCTCTAAGTTGTGCAAACACATACAAGACAATACAAGAAATACACAAATAGAGATAAAATGTAAAGCAATTAGTTCAATTAACATATAGATACATTTATTCAATAAGGCAAGCTAAATACAAGATATACACCCAAACAATATACTCAAATGCAAATGATGTATGCCTGTCCTACTGGCAATGAGCTCACGTGTTGGTTAATCTGCCAGAACTCGACACATCCGGTAGCTAACCCGGATATTGTTTCTCTGTCGCGCATCTTCAGGAGGTCTATAATCGGGAGAGTGTGCCTTACCACCTTCTCCTGGAAACAAACACCAAGGGAATCTTATCGAGGATTAGTGCCCTACCACCTTACAGACAGAGAGTGAATGTGTGGAAAAATATCGGGCAAATTAGTACCCTACCACTTTCAAATATCGAAAAAATTAGTGTCCTACAACATTTTCCACATCCTTTAAAACACAATTAACGAGAATGTGAGGAAATAAATCGGAGGATGAGTGTCCTACCACCTTTCCCACATCCCTCAAAACATGAGAGGAAATCCTTCATCCTCAACTTGCCTCTCCGTGAGCGGGATGAAACTACCGTCTTCACCTACAACCAACAAGCTCAAATACCAACCGAGAGCAAACGAGACAAAACCACAATCCTTGCATCTACTCTGGAAGCTCAAATACCAATAGGGAGCAAGCAGGAAAAACCACAATCCCTGCATCTACCCCAGAAGCTCAAATATCGAACAAACTCATTCTTATAATCCAATCATATCAACTCATTCTCATCATATAATCATATCAACTTAGCCTCATCATTCAATCATAGTAACTCATTCTATTCATTCACTCATCAACTCAATCTCATCATTCAAACATAACATCTTATTCTCATTATCCTCTCGAATAAACTCAATCTCGTCATTCAATCATATCATCTCATTCTCATTACTTTCTATACTCATTATAGGATTTACGAAAGTTTGAAACGTTAAAAAAAATGGTTTAGAGGCATAAGATTCGTTCCAAATCATAGAAAATAGTTATCGGATCTCAAATAGGGATTACGGAAAGGAAAAAGTAGAATGGAATAGGCAAAACAGTTAAAAATCACATTTTCAACAAAACAGGACATTCATGTGTACGCAAGCCTCATGCTTACGCGCGAGTTCCCTTTTGTGCATGCGCATGGTACGCGCACAAAAAATATTCAGTTATGGAAATGCGGGTTGTGCGTACGCATGCCTCGTGCGCACGCGCAACATCGTTTCTGTGTGTGCACATGAAACTTGCACGAAATTATTGCACTTCCGTTTCACCCATCATGAATATGCACGGCCTCAATTTTCTGCAACTTTTGCAGAATTCAGTTTTGAAACCAGATTTTCAAACATTCGTAACTTTTTCGTTAAAAATCATTTTCCGTTTGTTTTTCGAATGTCATAAAATAGACAAACCCAATTTTTATTTAAAACAAGTTCCACAGAATTTAGAGGTATGAGGACCAAGCTATGGCCCGTCGAATTTCGTCAAAAATCCATTTTTACCCAAAAATTTTTGCATAACCATTTTCACCAATTCCAATTCCAATTCATTTCAAAACCATTCCAATACCACTTCTAAGCTCCCACAACATACATTTATCGATTCCCTACCCTTTCTAATCATTTAACACCCGTTCAATCAATTTCTCAAGATAACCTCAACAAACACACTCATACAAACAAAATCCACAACCAATCATCATCAAATATCTCATTCTCATACAACATATCACACCACTTACCTCAATTACCACATAGGGGATTTTCTCACCCTATCACCGCCTCCGACCCGATTTCCAAAAATCGCAATATTCATACATCTAATTCTCAATTAAAACTTCAACAAGCATATTCGTTTTCATGCAACATAGCACCAACATATATCACAATATCCATTTGCAACAATATCATATAGCACTTCTCAATTCATTAAAAACTCATTATTTTCACTCTCAATTTCATGCCAAAACACATCAGCCTAACTCAATACTCATACTAACCATTATTCAAGCATATCAACAATCAATTTCATTCAACTTATCCTAGGGGTAAGTAACCTAGGTTTTCACATAACCTTACATAATGCCTACTCAAAACTATCACCCGTACCTTAATGTCGCAATTCCAAGCTTTCAGGCTTTTCTTTCCAAAATTTCACTAAGCCAAGCTCCCAATTACTCAATCTAACACTATATTATACAATTTGGCACAATATTAAAAATTAGGATTTTCATAAATTCATGAACCAAAAAGAAAAAAGGGTTTCCTACCTTTACCCACTGAAACTAGTGATAGATACCACCAAGAACATAAGTTAGAAAACCCCTATAACATCAAAATCACTAAAAATCCTCAATACCCAAATCAAAAAATGTGATTTCAGCTTTGAATGAGAAATTGGAGCTAAAATTTCGAGTTACTCACAAAACCATTTAAATATAATTAAAGAGGAGGAGACAAGCTTTGCGAGGCTGTAAACGACTCGTCAATCGGAGTTCCGTAGCAAAAGTTATGATGGATTGAAGGTGAGGGTGGCTAGGGTTTTCTCTCCTCTTTTTTTTCTTCTCTCAATTTCGAATCTCTCTCATAAAATGGGAGAAGAAGTGCTGAAATGTGTGTTAAGTGTGGGTATATATATGGAGCTTGGGCCCACTTAGACTCGACTCACTTGTTTTAACCCGTTAGCCCAATTTTGAGCCAAAATCTTTAAGATAAGCGTTTGAATTCGCACCTTAAATATTTTTATTTCTCCAGATTATAAATATTAAATCTCTAATCCTTTTTTGATCTCGTTTAATTTATTTATTAGTTGTCAATTAATTATTTAATATTTTGTAAAATTTTACAAACGTCAAAAAAATCTTTATTCTTCAAGTCTCACCAAAACCTTAATCTCAATAATTATATTACCACAAGAATCTCAATCAAAGTCATATTTCTCAATTTCAATAAGATATTTATTTCTCAATTTTTACCAAAAACCTTAATTTAAATAACTCCAACATAACATGAATACCAACCAAAGTCGCAACTCTCAAAGAAATCACAAAATCAAGACTTCTAGGGATTTAATATTTAAAACTTATTAAAATTTGTGCTATGTACTCTTTCTTATAATCTTGGAAAATTTTTAAAATAACCTCCCCTAAAATATAGACATAACCACCATTTAAGGTTCTCTAAAATTCAACCAACCTCATACCATATATTCTACCATTTTCCAACCTTAAATACAATATCAACTCAGATTCTCCATTCTCTTGGACATAATAATCAATCACTCAATGTCAACAAAATCTATCTTTTAACAATCATCATCAGAAACTTTAGTTTGAGTCAATCTGTTATACCATAAACCTCATATTCACACTTCATATTCCCATAACTCTTAAGTTGATAATTAATTAATTTTTTAAATCTTTAATCAATTACACTTCTTTTTCAAATTAACTTTAATTACTTATAGATACTTTTCATTATTAATCAATTCAAATAAGTTAATCTACCAAACAACTTCACAAGTTAATTCAACCAAATAAAATTCGTTTGATTTAACAAAGTTATCAAACTAACCGCAACTCCATGTTAAGCTTATTTTAATCACCCATTACTTTAAATTCACTAAAAATTCTCAAAAATATGACCCTTTAATCTGTATTAATTAAATTAAATTCCACAAAAATATCTAGTTTTTATAGAAGAAACAATAATTCTTATCTTCTTTATTATTCCAATTTCGTTCAAACTTTTATAAAAATTTTGGCAAAATTTCCCGTAAAATTCAGATATTTTCACCCTTCAAGAGTTTCATCTGAATCAAACTACTCTCAAACTCTTCTCAACCATTTCAAACACCCAACCATTCTCAACATGAATATTCCTGGCTTGTTAACTTTAATTATCTGTAAGTAATTAAATTTTCACGCACTAGCACAGTAAACAAGTTGTTCAGATCCTAATCCACCCACCAAGAGATTTCAAGCAATATTACTAATTAATTTTATTATTGGAGCATTTAATCCCTTTTTAATCCATTATCAATTTCATTCCATTTCTCCAAAATAGTCCAATTTAATTCATAAGACTCACATGCTCACTAAAAATATATTCTTCATAATGATATCGATTTTTTACAAACTCTCTTTTATTCTTATTTCGTAGCAGCGACAGCAATTCCGACCATTCATGCGGTAGCAACATCATCGAACATGGCTTACAGTTGCAGTTCTAGCAATTTCGAGGACTCCCCGCAGCAGCAACAGCCACAAACGCAGCATACAACTATGGTAACTCAACCCTAAGACATTAACGTCCCAAAATTCTCAACAACTCATGGTAGAACAGTTCCGGCGACAAACCCCAAGCAGAAGAAGCGGCGACAAACCCCAAGCAGTTCCGGCGAGCTCCAGCAGCGGCGTGTAGCTCGACGGCGGCCTCAACCAACGGAGACGGCGACGATGATGCTTCCCGCAGCAAGCCTAGCAGCGACGGTGATTTCCAACAGAGATGGTGGTGGGGGACACAACTCCGTCTCCTCTTCTCCATCGCATCTCTCTCTCTCTTCCTCCTCTGATTCTTGCTCGTGCTCTCTCTCTCTCCTCCAGCTCGATGGCAGCGACAAGAGACGGTGGCGACGAGCACGACAGCATGCGCTCCTCCTCCTCTTCCTCACGTCACTGGCTCACGTCTCTCTCTCTCTCCTCTACCCTTAGACAGCGATGGCGCGGCGGCTCTCAGCCTTGCCGGCGCCGTCCCCTCCTCCTCCCCTTCTCTTTCTTCTTCCCCTCCCCTCCTCTGTTTTTCCCTGTTTTGTGTGTGTGTGTGTGTGTGACGGTGATGGCTGGGTTAGAGGGAGGGTGAGTGTGTGGATGTGTTGGGTTAAAATTAGTGTTTAATTTAGGAATTAGGGTTTATTTTGGTATTTTGATAAAAAATGGAGGATAAAGTAGTAATTTAAAATTAAAATTTAATTCAATAAAATTATTTTAAGAACATTATTTATTTATCAACTTATTAATTAATTTTTAAATAAGTACTCTAATTTAATAATTAGAGATAATATAATAAATTTTCTTTTAGTTTATAAGATTAACTAAAACTCTCAATTTTTTAAATTCAATCATATAAATTTTTTATTATTTTACAACTACTAAAACTTTAAATTTTAAATATAAAAATTATTCAATAATTATAAAATTAGATAAAAATTTTAATTTAATTCAAACTCAATTTATCAAAATTTAATTTAATTACATTTAATAAAATAATTTCTGAAATTAAAGTCCTGAATTAATAACATAAATTAAAACTGGCACATAATAAAATTTTCAAAAGTTTTTGAGTCTTATATTACTTGGCACCAAATGCCAGATTTTCTTTTTCATGTCCTTGGGTAGGGCTCTCATCTTGGAATTAGGCGCCAGCTTCTTGTTGCCCCTAAAAGTCTTCTCAGATTACTTCTATTCACCTAACTTTTTAAAAATTTATTTTGAATACACAATAATTCTAAAACAATTCTAAATATAAAAATTAGCTATGAAAATTTCAATTAAGACATAAAAATCTTAATTTAAACATAAAAAAAATTACTAAAAATAATAAGAAAATCATTAAAAATGTCAAGACATCAACATATATTATCAATGACCATAACTTGTGTGTTCAAAATCGATAATTTTAAAATGAGTCGTGATTAACTCTCATTAGTGAAGCACATCAAATACATCACATTGTTTTTTTGGTATCTAAAAAAAGCGTAACAGAGGAAACCACAACAAGAAACACAACAAAACTAAGAGGTTAAATAATATCATTAAGGAGACTGGATTACAAATCAAATCTAGGCTCCAAACATTTCACATATTGATTCTTACTCAAAGCACCCTTCTTTATCAGCTTATCAGCAACACCATTTGACTCTCCTCTGATGATGCTAAACTGAACATTCTAAGTGAGACATATTATATCCTAAATTTTGTTGGCAATATTGGCAAAGGCGGGCCAATTTTGCACAATAGAAAAAAATATCCAGAAAATTAGTCTCACGAATAATAAATTTGAAACCACGCTCCCAAACAAGAACTAATACTCTAGAGTAGGAATGTGTGATAGAGATAGAGTACCCTTTAATCCAAACCCCATTAGAGTGTAACAAGATTTTGATTAAAAAAGACGCTTGCATCACATTTAACTTTGATACTATCAGTTGAAGGTAGTAATGGCAGAATTTCATGGAGACAATAGGGGCATGTCCCCAAGTATTTTATAAAATTAAAATTATGATAATTTATTTTGTTTGGTACAAATTGTTGAATTGATTTTTCTTTTGTTACAAGTTTTTCACAAACTCTTGATCTGAATTCAAAACTTACTATAAGCACATTTTTCTCTTTTTATATATGTGTACGTTTGGGCGTCATTATTTTGTAAAAAAAAATCTTTTTTTAATGAAAAAAGATCTTTTTTTATTTTTTAACGTGTTTGACAAATTTCTAGTAGTAAAATAAAAGCACTAGTAAAATAAAAAAAAAGATCTTTTTTGAGAAGCTGTAATTTACATCTTTTTTTAAAAGATCTTTTTTCCTTAAAAAAAAAAGATATTTTTTATGTAATAAATAAACAAAAAGTACTTTTATATTGTTATACCTAAACATAATTGATAGATAAAAAGACTTTTTTATATGAGATATCCAAACATAAAATTACTTTTACTTCTCTATAAGATCTTTTAAAAAAAGATAATTCAAAAAAGATATTTTCTTAAAAGCTTACCCAAACAAACCCTATATATATATATTCTTTTTTCTTTTAAAGTCAACAAAATTTCATTTTTTTTAGTTTATAATAAAAAAGATAACTTTATTATTTTAAAGTATAATGAACTAAATAAAATTTAACTATAAAATAATAAATAATATAAATAAATAATTTCATACTATTTTATTAATTTTAATATTTTATAAAACAAAATTATTTTTCAACTAAAGTATAAAATAGATAATATATATAAGTATTTATTAAAATAAGTCTAATATTTTAATTTTTTTATATTACTACTATTTTTAACATGTTGTAAAATATAGTAATTGATATCATAATATCAAATAAAAAAAATCTTATTATATTTTAAGTTTATAATTTTATATTTTTTTTATTGATTTTCAATATTTTTTGAAAAAAATTGATTTAGACAAAAAAAGTATATATTTATTATAGGTTTAGATGTTATTCTGTTAATTATAATTTTTTAATTTTTTAATAATTTATCCCTATAATCATAAATTTATAATAATAAAAAAATAAAAATTAATACATTTAATTTAAATATAAATACTTTTATATAATATATATAATTAATTATATATCTAGTAAAATCTTTTTTCAAGATCCGCGGCTGGAATGCGGGTTCCAATTCGTCGGAGAGCTTTGAAGAAGACTCACAGATTGGGGGTTATTGAGGTTGTGCATCTCGAAAGCAGTTCGCCTGGCATTAATCACAGTTTTCGCATTCGTCCAAGCTTTCGAAGGATCAAAGAGTTCCTGATTTCTCCGAAGCCAAATCCACCAACAACCAACAAGGTTAATCATCTCTTCTCCTTTCATGATATCCGGAAACCAGTTGCTGAAGTGTAGAACGCCAATTTGTGCAAGATAGTAGGGCTCAAATTTGACAAATTTCTCGCACTTTTTTAACACGACGAGACAATGAAAAACAATCTTAGGCTTGTCCTCGCATCTAGGGCAAAAGTCGGAAGCAGCCAGCTGACGGAGGAAGTGGAAGCCATTGGTGGGAAGAGCTTCATGATGGCGGAGCCACGCCATAAATAAACTTCACCTTCTCCGGAATGCTAGTATGGTACTGCGCCTAAGCTCATTCCATTACCAGTCCTCATTTTGGCCCCACGCAAATTCACAACTTTGAAGAGGCTGGGCTCCAAAGCCAGCCGGGTTGAGTCCCTATTTGGATCAAGGGATTAAGCACTGAAATTTTTTTTTTTTTCAATTCACTAGAAATTGGCAATTTGGCATATATCCAAATTATCCAATTGCCACTCAAAATTATACCAGCATTCTATTTCTATTCCGCGTGAGTGCGTGACACAAACTAGTGAAACTACTTTGAATCTGATCCCGTGAATATTCATGGATTTTCTGACAAAAAAATTAAAAAAATCAACCATAATACAAATTACAAAAGTTGTCCATGACACAAACATATATTTCATAGTAATTAAGACTTAAAAATAGCAACAAATAAATATGTTCATAATCCAAATTCGAAACATAGCCAAATATAGTCTTTGTTTAAAAACTACAATATAAGCAAAAAAACAATTTTATCATATATAGCAAATTCCGGTTTATTTAAATTCTATGTCAAAAAGAAGAAACAACAAAAAGCTAAACGACATGAATATAAATTATTCAAAAATTAATAATCATGTTTAAAGTGAGAAAGTTATTTTTTTTAATAAAGATAGAGAAATTCGAACCCGTAACCTCTTAGGTGAATATGGGGAGACCGTCCCATTTAAACTATAACTTATTGGCGTTTAAAGTGAGAAAATTGATAAAATGATGAGTTAATCACTTTTAGATTAAGAAATTTACATTCTTTAAAGTGAATTATATTATCATGGTAACTATATATTTTTTACTTGTATTCTAAACAAATATTAAATAATTATAAATACTAAATATTCTTATAAATAATTATAAAAGGAATACTATATTCTTTAATTTTGTTAAAAGTCTAAATAATCCTTTTTATTGTTATGACCAAAATTTTCTTTTATAATAACAAAAAAATTAAATAACTTTAATCTAATAACTTTAAAAATGAATAAATTTTGAAAACAAAAAAACAAGAATAAACTCCTCCCTATTCATATTATTCATATGAAAAAACAAATTCATGTTCTTGAAAATATAAGAAAAAGATAGTAAAGAATTAGGAAGAGTTCAGTCGAAAACAATAAAAAGTCAAAACACTGAAATCAAATTACAAGAATGTCACTGTCCATTATCTCCCTCTTATCGTAAATTTTCTGTCTACGGAATCCAATCCATTTCTCGAAACAAGAGAATCAAATCAAAACCATCTTCTTCTTGCAAAAGGAAACAAATAATTCCTTTACAATCTCAAACAAAGCTAAATTGGGAGATTTTTGGAATTAGGGTTTTATTATTACAACATAGATAACAACATATTGCCATCAACAACGGCAAGTTGAAACAAAAAAAGTACCAACCTTGCAACCACTACATGATCCACTGTATAAGGCTATCAAAACTCATCCTTTGGTCCTTCATCTTCTTCGCCTTCATCCTCTTTTTCTTCATTCTTTCCCCGTTATCTCCCTCCCTGACCACCAACCGCAATGAATTAGGGGGCGACCATTACTGGGAGAAGCATGTCACCAAACTAGCCTACAGAAACTTCAACTCCAAACTCACTGTCCTTGTCACTGGCGCCGCTGGCTTCCTAGGCTGCCATGTGTCCCTTTTTCTCAAACGGTGAGGCAACAGAGTCCTCGACCTCCACAACTTTAACCGGAATTTGTTTTCTCATATGAATAACTGGATTTTTTATTTTAATAAATAAAATAAATATAATAATTACCAAAATAAATAATTTAAAAAATATTTACCGATTTAAATTCTCCAGTCTGATCTCATTTACAGTGTAAACGAGATGAGACACGTCAGCTGCAACGTGTCTATCTCGTTTACAGTATAAACGATATATATAGAAGACAACGACAGTAGCTATAAAAGGATGTGTAACTCTTGGTATTCTTCACAAACTTTTCCTATCCTTTTTCTGTCTCGTATTTCTCACAAAACAAGGCATCAATAGCCAGTGATAGTCCATACGTAGTTGTGCTTGTTTATCCCAATTGTTGTATGAGAAATGGCGATAACGGGTGACATTTGAGTTTGAGGATCCGATATTATTTCGTACTCAGCATGTGAATACGTTGTCGAATTTGAAGAGTTTAATATTGAGCAAGCTCGGTGGTACAGAAGTGAGGGAGATCAGAAGGGTGGCGTATAGGTTGCTGGCACCCATGGATAACAGAGTTTTCCGGTTTCAACTATTCCGACTCCAATGGGACGAGCATGTGTGACTGATGTTCGACATCCATGGGAGGATCATGGTGGAGCAGGTAATGGAGCTTTCTGCTGAGGTAGGACACAGTGGCGGTGGGAGTTTTGTACACTCGACCTATGTACAGGACGACCGACCTCTCGCACCACCACCCATTCATGTTGCCATTCCAGTGGATGAGGCAGAGGAGGGCGATGAGGAGTCGGATAATGATTACGTGGCGGACAGTGCGGACAGCGACTCGTCCAATGGTAGGGATGAGGATGAGTGTGTTTTGGAGACACCTGTCCAGACTGTGGCGTGCCATGTCCTACCTCCACCTCACCCAATTCCGGTGCTATCGGCAGTGCCAACTCACTATCACAGTCTGGATCTAGACGCTATGCATGAGAGGACTCCGTTTTCTGACACAGGTGAAGAGGATTACAACCTAGACGACGGTGTAGAGTTTCGGGTCGGCCACAGGTTTAGAAGCCGAGAGGCAGTGCTTTAGGGTGTGAAGAACTATAGTATTCATAGGAGTGCTGATGCACCATTATTTCGTGGTACATTTTGTGCTTAATTGAGTGGATTTTATCCATTATTCTCACATTTATTTATATAATTCGTATGTTTTACATTTTCCTTCCTAATTCTGTGTTGTGATTGAAAACATACTTCTTTGGCCTTAAAATTGCTAATTATTAATCCTCTCTTATTACCATTCGATGCCTTGATATGTGTGTTAAGTGATTTCAGGGTTTATAGGGCAGGAATGGCTTAGAGGATGGAAAGGAAGCATGCAAAAGTGGAAGGAATACAAGAAATTGAAGGAATTGCTAAGCTGTCAAGCCTGACATCTTTGTACTAAATCAATCATAACTTGAGCTACAGAGGTCTGAATGAGGCGGTTTCAGTTGCGTTGGAAAGCTAACATCTGGGGCTTCGAAATGATATACAATTTGCCCTAGTTGCCATGCTGTTAGGCGATGCGCACACGTGGATCACGCGTACGCGTGACCTTACGAAAGTTCAATCGACGCGTACGCGTGGACGATGCGTACGCGTGACAGAGCCACGTGCTGTACGTATCAGAATTCACTGCGGGAAAATTTTGGGCTGTTTTTGGCCTAGTTCCAAGCCCGAAAATACAGAATAGAAGCTGCAGAGTGGAGGAATCAAATTGATTTATCCACTTGACTTTCCTTCGTAGTTAGAGGTTAACTAAGTGGGAACAATGGACAATTGATGTCACAATTGATAAGGATAGCTAGGATAGGACTTCTAATTCTCATACCTTATCAAGAGCTTTCTTAGCTATTAGTTTACTTTCTTGTCATTTACTTTCCTTGTTCCTTATTTCAAAAACCCAAAAAGATACAATCTAATAACCAATTATAAGTAACACACCTCCCTGCAATTCCTTGAGAGACGACCTGAGGTTTAAATACTTTGGTTTAATTTTATTGGGTTTGTTTTAGTGACAACCAAATTTTTGTATGAAAGGATTATTGTTGATTTAGAAACTATACTTGCAACGAGGTTTCATTTGTGAAATTCTAGACCGTCAAAAATCCCTTCGTCAAGTGCGGGGTACCGGGTGATTGAATCGGACTGATTAAAGTACCATGTGCAGTGCCGTCAAGCTGAGAATGGGTGTCAATGGATCTTCCGTGTGGCCCTTTGACGGAACCTTGGATACTGGTAAGTTCAATTTTACTTGTGCCTTTCAGTACTTCTGTACGATATATTAAGTAGGTTTGAGATATGGCTGAAGCAATACTGTTTTGTTGTGTTCAGGGAGGTTCAGAGGGTTGGTGGAGCACACAGTTGTCTAGCACCTACCATGTGTCAAGACCATCGTCAGTTAGACAGCAGTTTGATCTACAGGGTCATATTGCTGTTGATTCCGTCCAACCCCTCTGTGAGTATCCCAATATTGCAAGGTACGGTCCAGGCAAGCTATCACTTCAAACCATCCTACAGAAAGGTGTGGATGGCAAAGTAGAAGGCAATTACACAAATATACGGGGAGTGGGAAGAGTCGTACAACAAGATGCCGAAGCTGCTTCAAAAACTCCAGAACTATTTTCCTGGTAACATTTGTGACCTACGCGTCAAACCGTTCTACGATGGACACCTCCTGATACGCAACTGCAACATGTTCGACAAGGTATTTTGGGCTTTCCCGTCATGTGTCGAGACCTTCAAGCATTGCAAGCCGTTTGTATCTGTAGACGGCATGCATCTGTATGGCAGGTACAGTGGAGTGTTGCTTATTGCGGTGGCTGATAAACCCCATTTGTAGGGTTTATCTTGTGTAGAATTTATAGGGTTTTATCATCTTTTTCCACATTTATTCAATGAAATAGCATGGTTTTGTAAATTCTCCTTTAATGTGCTTAAGAGTGAAAACATACTTTTTAGGACTTAAAATAGCTAAATTTAATTCACCTTGATTCCATTATATGCCTTGATATGTTTGTTAAGTGATTTCAGATTTAGGAGGCAAAGATTGGATCAAGGGAATGAAGGAAAAGCATGTAAAAATGGAGAACTCATGAAGAAATGAAGGAATCGCAAAAGCTGTCAAGCCAACCTCTTCGCACTTAATCGACCATAACTTGAGCTACAGAGGTCCAAATAATGTGGTTTCAGTTGCGTTGGAAAGCTAACATCCGGGGCTTTGAAATGATATAAGATTTTTTATAGTTTCACCGTGCATAGGGACGCGCACGCACACTGTACACGTACGCGCCGATTTGAACGTGATTCATTATAAGCAATTTCATGGCCAGCGAATTCTAAGGTATTTTGGGCCCAATCCAACTCATTTCTAATGATATTTGACCCAAGGATTGAAGAGGGATGAGGCATCTAGTCATTAGTTTAGTTTTATTTTAGTTTTATCATGCTTTAGTTAGTTTCTAGAGAGAGAAGCTCTCTCTTCTCTCTAGAATTAGGAGTAGGTTAGATCTAGATTAGGAATTCTTAGATCTAGGTTAATTTCATGCTTAGATTTACTTTTCCTTTATCAATTCTTCTTCTTCTACATCTCTTCTCTCTAGTTTAGCATTTAATTCTTGTAATTCTTTACTTTTATGTTGATGCACTTTGTTCTTCCATTTTCCTTTAATGCAATTTATGATTCATGTTCCTTTATTGTTGATTTGCTTTATTGTTGTTTAATTCCTTGCAATTGAGTAGTGTAGATTTACTTTCCTTGCAATTTTACTATGCTTTCCTTTTATGCCTTCCAAGTGTTTGATAAAATGCTTGGTTGGATTTTAGAGTAGATTTTAGTGCTCTTGGCTTGGGAAGGTAACTTAGGAACTCTTGAGTTACTAATGTCCAAGTGATTGACGATTGGGAGCCATTAACGCTAGATCTCACTAATTGATTTGGTGTAGAACTAGGACTTATGGACTTGGATTGACATAGCTCATTTGACTTTCCTTTATTAGTTAGAGGATGACATAATGGGGTTGATCCTTGCCAATTCTCATGTTGTGGTTAGTGATTAGGATAGAGATCTTTGACCACCAACCCTTGCCAAGGCCTTTATTAGTTGTTAGTTTATTTTCATTGCCATTTACATTTCATGTCTCTATTCAAAAAACCCCAAAACATACCTCATAACCAATAACAAGACACTTTATTGCAATTCCTAGGGAGAACGACCCGAGATTCCAATACTTCGGTTTATAGATTTTAGGGGTTTGTACTTGTGACAAACAATCTTTTATATGAAAGGACAATTGTTTGGTTTAGAATCTATACTTGCAACGAGAATTCATTTGTGAATTCTAAACCATCAAAGGTCCGCTCATCAGTGGCGCAAGATGGGAACAGCAACATACTGCCTATTGCTTTTGCCATTGTCGAGTCCGAGAGCACCGAGTCATCGTCGTTCTTTCTTACTAATCTGAGATGCACGTCACCCCACAAGACAGCCTGCTGGTTATCTCCGACAGATCTCAGGCCATCAAGGCCGCGCTAAGCTCCGATGATAGTGGTTGGCATCCCCCAAAAGCCTTCCATGCTTACTGCATCAGACACATGGCTGCGAATTTCATGACTTAGTTCAAGTCAGCCGAGGGCAAGAGATACCTCATAAACACGGCTTACAGTCCAAGCAAGACTGGGTATGAGTGGTACATGGATGCCTGGAGAGGAGTCTCCCCGTCGATGGTGTACTGGGCGGGTCGTTTCAGGAAGAAGATTTGGCTACAACATTGCGACAGCGGGCGGCGGTTTGGTCACATGACCACAAATCTGTCCAAGTGCATTAATGTAGTGTTGAAGGGGATCCGGTACTTGCCGATTTCAGCCATTGTGCGCAACACGTACAAAAGACTGCAGATGTTGTTTGTGACGAAGGGCAGGGAGGCGCAGTGACAGCTGGCGGTTGGATGCCGCTTCTCCCAGAGACTCTTGGCCGCCATTGAGAAGAACAGAGAAGGAATACTGAAAATGTGTGTCACTCATTGTGATACACGGGCCTCTGTGTTTGTTGTGGAGGAGCTAGAGCCATTCGAGGAATGGTCGCAAGGTTCCTTTTGTGTCCGACTATCAGAAGGTACGTGTGATTGTGGCTTATTCCAGTCTCTCCACTATCCGTGCCACCCACACACTTGCCGGGTGTGCCACCGATAGCATTGAGTGGGCCCCATATGTGCATCCAGTCTACAAATAGGAGGCTGTGTTCAAGGTGTACGAGATGGAGTTTCCACATATCCCTGACGAGTCGCTGTGGGCGGAGTGGCATGGGACGATGCTGCGTCCTAACCCAGTCATGCGTCGGAAGGCGACTGGAAAGCCCGTGTCCACTAGATTCCGGAATGATATGGATGAGATCGAGCGACATGAGAAGCGGTGTGGCCTCTGTAGGCAAGTCGGTCATTCAAGAAGGGGATGTCCTAATCAGCCAACGGGAGATGCCTAGGTCGTACAGAGCTGATGTAGTTTACATGTGTTGGGTTTATTCATTGGAAATGTAATATTTTAACTTCAATTGTAATATTTTATGTTTTAGTAATAGTTTACGATGATTCGGTATTTTTCGTAACTACCAAAGTTAGGTATATGACAACATTCACAACAAAGAACATTATCTAATAAATAACAAAATATAATACATCACTACCAATCGATAGAAAATAATCTAATAAACCAATAGAACATAAGACATCACTACATATCAACCAAAATACAAAAGTACATACATAACTACAACCCAACTAAAGTACAGAACAATAAAAATAACTACAATCCGGTCACGAACCATCATCGGTGGTGGGGATTCTGGTAGTGGCATCTGTGCCCGATGCCATAGGGTGGAGGCTGAGCCTGGCGCTGAGGGCGAGCAGATCGAAGATCTCCAACCGGGGCAGCGGGATCATGGTGAAGCTACACATGAGATGGCTGGAGCTCTCCGAACGGTTGAGCTATGGCGTACTGATGTAAATGAAGACGAGGCTGATAATGTGGAGTTGACAGAGGGGTCAACTCAGGCTGGGAGGAGGTCAGGTACATACCATAGTCGTGGAATGGCAGGGTCTTATACCAGCTACTTGGCCGGATACCCGCCCCGTATGACGAGCCAGATGCCAGTGATATCTGGGGCATCCAAGAGGAGGTTTGCACGGGAGCTGATGGGTGCTGGTACTCCCCGATACCAACCTCCCTGCCTGTGCGAAATGACTTGGCTATCCGATCCATGGTAATGAGTGCGGGGGTGTGAAGCTGGAAGGCGTCATCAAGAAAGATCTCGTCGAGCATCTCCTCCTCGTCCATGTGTGTCCCGGATGGACCTCCCTTATACCAACCAGGCGGTGATGTATCCCAGGCTGCCCGATCCTGCTGGCCACCTGAATCGGATGGGAATGATGCCGGGGAAGGGGAGGAGGTGGAAAAGTCGGACCCAGAAGTGAAGCCACATCGTCCTGTGGGATATAACCGGGATCCTCCTAGTGGTCGTACTCCGCCTCCTCGTCAGAGTCTACATCAACCCTAACCCGACGAGGCCTCACCCTCTCCCTCCTGATCGGCTCACCTGGTCGATGCTCTCGATGGCCTCTCTCCCTCTTAGCAAGTCGTCGAATATACTCTTTGACCTCCCTCGCACGTCTCTGCTGATCCGGCACGCCCCTCGAAAGGGGGAGATCGTCCCTTGGCTGGCTGACAGTGGGCTGTACGTCGAGGGACAACTCTACGAGCCTCGGGTCCTCCAAAACCTCCTGCCCCAACAGATGCCAAACACGGCAAGCCCCACGCCACCAATCGTAGTACTCTCTGGTCGGCCTGGTGTCAAACGTATGATGCACAATGATTCTGCGACCGGGATTGAACCTCTGGGTCCAACCGTCGTACCACTGCTGTAGTCGCTCCGGCCACCAAACATCCTCACCACGGCCAGTGGTTGTCAGATACCTATCATTAAACACAGGAAGTGTATAAACGACTATCACTATCAAAATAACAAACATCTAAACTCATATAAGTTTCGAAGATTAATACACCATTCATACCTGTCAGGATTCACCGGATGGCCTGGCACTCGTAGCCATAAGAGCTTCAGTGTGAAGGACTCCTTCCTCTGCGCAGCCTGCTGTGTCGCCAATGGAGGCCTGGCACCAAGTAATTGCTCCACCATAGCCTACATCTCCGTGCCGTACCACCTACCGAAGTCATGGAGGCACCCCCCAATGGGGTTACCATGTGTGCGTAAGCCTAGGTGGTACGCCATGTCCTGCAAGGTGATAGTGACTGACGAGAGAACTTTTGCGTGGTCTAGAAATTTGCGGATAAATCCTCGTTGCAAGTATAGTTTCTAAACCTTCAAAAGTCCTTTCATACAAACGTTTTAGTTGTCACAAGTAACAAACCCCTAAATAAATTGTTAACCGAAGTATTCAAACCTCGGGTCGTCTTCTCAAGGAACTGCAGGGAAGTATGTTCTTATTATTGGTTATGGAGATTGTAAATTCGGGGTTTCAAGAATGAGGAACAAATATGACAAATAATTTAAATAGCAATTAAAATAAATAAATACTGTAAAGCAAACTTTTGGCAAGGGATGAGAAATTGGAAGTCCAAATTAGTTACCCTTCTCAATAATAAAGAAGATTGAATCTTAATTCCACTTAGTTAACCTTTGCTAAAGCAAATGAAAGTCAAGGGATTAATTAGTTTGACCTTCGAATCCTATTTATTTCCTAAGAAAAGATTGGGATTATTGAAAGTCAATTCAATTAGCAAAGATAACAGTTATCAATTATGTTGAGCTAAGATAACTCCTGAGTTACTGATTTCTTAACCAAGACCAAAAGGGAAAAAGTAAATTTGTTGGAATAAAAATGTCTTCAGATTGAAAGCAACGGTGACATAAATAAAAGAAAGCAATAATAAACTGAAATACCTCAAATAACATTAATTCAAATAATCTGGAACATAGAAGAATTCATAAATTAAATGGCAAAAATAAATAATCAACTAAAGTAATGGAATGAATAAAAGTGAAAGGGAAGCTTAAAGTAAAGGAACATTAAACCTGGGATCGAGAGTCACTCCTAAAATTAAGAGAAATCCTAAATCCTAAGAGAGAGAGGAGAGAACCTCTCTCCAAACTAAATCTAAATCATGAGAAGTAAATAAATTGGCGAACTCCCTTTGAATGGATGCATTCCCTCACTTCATAACCTCTGGTCTATGCCTTCTGGACTTGGATTTGGGCCAAAAGGGGCTTCAAAAATCGCTGGGAGCGTTTTCTACAATTTCTGGTGCGTGGCCTCTGTCACGCGTCTGCGTGGGTCACGCGGTCGCGTCATTCGGAGCTTTTCTTGTCACGCAGTCGTGTCAGTCATGCGACCGCGTCATATGTGTTTTGCTTAAGGCGCGCGATCGTGTCAGTTATGCGGCCACGTCGCTGTTGATTCACGCTTGGCATGCGTCTGCGTCGCCCATGCGATCGCGTGGATACCAGTTTCTTTAGAAACTCCGTTTTGTGCTTTCCTTCCATCTTTGTATGTTTCCTTTTTCATCCTTTAAGTCATTCCTGCCTTAGAAGATATGAAACTACTCAACACACTAATCACGGCATCGAATGGAAATAAGGGTAATTAAAATAATTAATTTTAAAGCATAGGAAACATGTTTTTCACATACATCACATAATAAGGAAGGGAAAGTAAAACCATGCAATTAATATGAATAAGTGGGTGAAGGATTGAATAAATCACTCAAACTAAGCACAAAATATATCATAAAATATGGGTTTATCAACCTCCCCACACTTAAACAATAGCATGTCCTCATGCTAAATCCAAGGTAAAAAGTAAGGTTAAAGTGGTGGAATGTCATGCAATGCAATCTAATCTAAATGCAACTACCTAGATGAATGAAGCATCATGCAATTCTAATTTTTATTCACTTGAATATAAAGTTTGCATGTAGTTAAATTAATTCACATTCTCAAGGAGTCATGTATATTTATATATATAGCCAAGCCTTAGATAGTGATAAAGTGCCTTTACAATTGAGATGGGAGAGAAAAACATTTTAAAAACTTGCAAGACAATTAATAATTTAAGCAGAGATATATGTTAATGAGCTATTGAACCCTCACTAGATTTTGTGTTTACTCTCTAATCACTCAGTGTTTATTGGGTTAATCACTCTATTCTTCTTTTTATTCTTTCTTTCTATAACTTTGTTCTTCATCTAACCAATCAACAATTATAGAATATAGACATACCAAAAATCATGAGGTCTTTAATTAAGGTTGTAATGGGGCCAAGGTAAAGGTAAGGGTATATGTATAAGGCTAAGTGAGCTAATTAAGTGAATCCTTGATTAGTCTAAGATCTCACCTAACATACATATGTTGTAAAGCAAAGTTTCTTTACCTAATTTCCCATGTTTTCCTCACTTTTGATGTTACATGCTCATGCCTTAATGTTTATTTTCATCCCATGTGCATTGCCTTATTTTGCATTTGGGGGATTCTTTTGTGTCCCCTTTATTCAAGTATTGAAAAATAATAAATTTTTTTAATGCACATGGTAATTTAATTTCTTTAACTTCACATGAGCATGTTTCCCAAAAATTCTTATTTTGAAACATCTTTATTCTTTTTCAACCTTCTACCCTTTTGTTTCTATCATCCATGTTTCCAATAGGTTTTCCCACATTTAAACAATTACACAATTTCTATCTTAAGCTAACCAAGGATTCAACTTGGGACTTCTTTATTTGTTTCCCCGTTTAAGGCTAGTAATGTGGTTATAAAACAAGAGGGGATTTAAAGGCTCAAGGGGGCTAACAAGGGTGATGTAAAAGGTAGGCTATTTTGGGATAAGTGAGCTAAAATCAAATAATGGCCTCAATCACTCTCTTGGTATGTATCTACATTCTATAATCGGACATATAGATTAAAACAAAGTAAAGAACATCAGAATATAAAAGAAGGGCGGAACACACAGGAATAAAAATTATGGTTTGAATGTAACCATACAATTAAGCTCTAAACTCACAGGCTGTGTGTTCTCTAGCTCAAAAATCATTTATCAATTATGTATGTCATGCAGGTTTAGTTAAAAATTCCCCTTATTCTCAATGTAAAATTTAAGGTGGCTTTAAAGTTCTAGTGTTTCTCCTTGATGAAATGTTGTTTAATTAATTAACATGTAATGCTATATATACAAGGTGTGGGTTGTTTTAATTCTGTTAAAGTCTCTAGTTTACTTCCTTTTTCTTTTCAATCTATTCCGAGTTATCTTATGCTAAAAAGGGTAAACTATACTAATCAATCCACAATTTCTATAACTAATAAGTTAGAATTGCAACTAAACTAAGTGGCTAAAATATGAACTAAAAATACAAAATGCAAAATGCAGAAATAGAGCATGAATACATGAAAATAGCAATGTATAAGTACTGCAAAATAGAAATAAAAAGAAAAATACAGAAAAACAGCAAAATAAATAAAAAGAGTATGTAGTGGTTCACCAAAAAAGAACGCCAGAGATGGCGACCTCCCCACACTTAAAATGTAGCATCGTCCCTGATGCTCAGTCATGTAGGGTGTGAAGGGGTATCATCACTGGAAGGATGTGTGGCAGGGGTCTCTGTGGTGGCGGTCTGAGCATCCGGCTGCTGTAGAGGAGGGGCTGTTTGAATAGGAATCTCAGGGTCTGCAGCCTGGATCTGATGCGGGGTCTCCTACTGGTGGGCTGCCTGCTGGATGCCTGCCTGCGCTGCCTCCTGCTGTGGATGAGTTGCAGCCTCGGGTGCATCTGCCTCCTCCTCAGATGCCTCGGATGGTGTGTCAGGCTCGGAGGGGATGTCGCCAGATCGTATCATCAGCTTCAGGTGCTCATAGCGTCGCTTGTTGCGACGCTCCATCTGGTCAAGCCGTCGAAACAGGCGGTGCACTAGATGATAGATGGGCTTTGGGGCAGGTAGAGGTGCAGTGGTGGTGGAAGGTGTAGCTGTAGAGGAGGAGGGGCCGACAGATGATGTGGCAGTGTCACCAGGAGCATTGAGGAATGGTGGTCTGTAGCCCAAGGCCAGAAAGTTCCTGCTGTGCGGGATAATCTTCTTGCATTCTACAGCAGGTGGCCTCTCATCAGCATCCTCCCAAGGCACGTCAGCTCGACGGCCTAGCTGTGTGATCAAATATGGAAAGGGAAGAGTGCCTCGGACGTGGACCCTGGCCATGTAGAACCGGATAAAGCGTGGCAGGTACAGGTCCTTACCCTCCATCACACACCATAGGAGGGTGATCATAGCGGCAGGTATATCTGTCTCATGAGTACTCGGCATAATGAAGTTGCTAAGTATCTGATGCCACAGTCGAGCCTCATCATTCAAGTATGCCCGCTTGATTCCCTTGGGCATGGTGGTGTTCTGACCCATAATCTAAGGAACGATCAGGTCAAGGGCAATCCTCGCCTTGACTGCATCCCAATCAAACTTCAGAAAGCGCATGTCTTCCTCAGCTTTCTGATAACCATCTGGCTGATCAGATTTAGACAGAAGCTTCAGAACATCTTCAATTGCCTCTTTAGTGACCAGAATATGCTTCCCCCTAAGGTTCACTGCATCTAGGGAAGTCTTGAAGTAATTGCAGTAGAATTCCCTTACCCAAGATGCATTGACCTCAGACAGGTTTCTCTCCAGAAAGAACCAGCCTCTTTGTTTGATCTGATCAGAGGTGTATTGCTGGAGTTCTTCTGGGATCTTCAGAGTCCTCTCCAGGTATAAGTTCCTGGAGTTTGCAAATACTGGATACTTCAGCTCACAGTATCAGTTTGCAAACTTCACTGGATCATTAGCAGGGAGCAGCTGGTCGGCCTTCTCCTGCGGGGTGAAGTTTTTCTCCCGCCAGGAGGCATCATGCATGAGATCTATGATAGACATAGATGATTCTCCTCTTTTACGTTTGCCAGTGGTAGCCTTTCTTTTTCCCTTTCTCTAGGAATCTGACATCCTGAAAAACAGAAAACCAGGATATAATAAAAATAGGACAACAAATAGGCAAATAGTCAGAAGAAACACAGAGTGGCAAAGGAGAAGTAAAATGAGGAAAATAAGTTAAGTAAATGGGCATTAAGGATTGTATAGGAGTTAAAAGTCCGAAAGGAAGAATTCACAATCCAAAATGTAATAGAAGGCATGTTAAGTAGGAAAAATTATCAGTATGCCATGGTTAGAATGTTAAAAGAAAGTGAAAAACCAGAAGAAAGATTTTAAAAGGTTAGGTTGGTTAGAATTAAAAAAGAGTTCAGGAAACTAGAATTAGTGAGTTAGTGAAAAATGGGTTAAAGTAAGTGGCATAAGGATAAGTTTCTAAATAACAAGCATTCATAATTAGAAGCTATAGGTAACTCATAACCAAACCAGGAAAACCGGTTGATGAAGATTTAGATAGATATAGAAATAGCAAAAATTAGAATCAAACATCAAAAATGCAATTTATGAACCAGGAGATCAAAGAGAATAAGAATGCATGCCCGGCATTCATAAATGGGTTTGGGTAAAGCAGAGGAGAGCAGATTTTAAAATGCCAAAACCAAAACATGAATGAAAATATTTTACAAAAATTTGGGCAGCATTCCGGCTAAAATTGGATTGTTCCAGAAAATAAACAGCAGTCAAATAGTTCATATGAATAAAAAATAAGGCTGCAATTATATAGAAGGAACATAAACATGAAAATTCAGTGCAAAGAGCAGCAAGAAACAAGAAAGTACAGCATATGAACATTATAATCATCACAGCAACAACAGAATTGCGAAAATAATGAAACAAGAAACATGAACAACGCAATTAAACAGACCTAAATCCACTAACCACATCTTAGGCTACCTAACATCCTAAGATCCACTACAGCATGCATACTTAACTAGCCTAAATATGAACATAAACAGAAAAATATGAAGTAACTATGAATAGATAAAAGGGTGACGTTATGCGGAACCTAGAAGGCTAATGAAGGAGATTGGGGTTGAGAGGTGGCTGGGGAATGGTGGTGGTGGTGTTGGCGCGGCGGCAGTGGGTTGCGCGTCGGCGGTGGCTGCTGGTTGGGGGCCGGGAGGGAATGGTAGGGGTAATGGGGGTGGGGGGGTAGGGGAAGGGAGGAGGACGTGGGTGACGCTGGGCCGGGCGGCGGTGGGCAGGGTGGCGGTGGTGACGGCGGAGGAGCAGTGGTGTTGGAGGGAGGAGGAAGAAGGGAGAAGAAGAAAGGAGGGGGAAGGAGGAAGGGGGGGTGGGTGGCAGCGGGTTCTGGGTGGTCGGCGGTGGTCGGCGGTGGCATGGTGGTGGCTGGGTGGTGATGGTTGGATTGGAGGAGAAGAGAGGGAGAAGAAAGGTTGGGGGGGTGCGACTGATAGGGTTTGCATGATTGGGGGTTATAATTTTAAATCCACGCGATCGCATGGGGTACGCGGTCGCGTGGCTAGAGCGGAATGGGAGGTGATGCGATCGCATAGGGCACGCGATCGCGTGGAATGGCTAAAAGAGTGAATGATGCGATCGCCTGGGCATGCGATCGCATCGCTGGAATTTGTGCGAAACGCACGAATCCAGCGTCGTGTCCGCGCAACTCTCTGTCTCCTTCTGGGGTGTTGTGCAATCCATGCGACGTGATCGCGTCGCTCACGCGGTCGCGTGGGATTGGTTGTGTGCAAGTGACGCGATCGCATGGGGCATGCGATCGCATGGGCATCTTGTGCAAAACGCACAATGGCCGCACGATTCCAGCCCAACTTTCTGGACGTTGGATCCTTACGCCGATTTTCATATCACGCGGCCGCATGGATGACGCGGTCGCGTGGGTAGTGTTTTTCGCAATATGATGCGATCGCATGAGTGATGCGGTCGCGTCGCGCACCCTTTTTTTTTTGCAGTATGCAGTATGCAATGATTAATATAAATGCAATGCAAAATTCCAGGTTCAATATTATAAAATAAAATAAAACTTGAAAACAAATAAAACGAAATGAAAATTGAAAAATGAATGATCATACCATGGTGGGTTGTCTCCCACCTAGCACTTTTAGTTAAAGTCCTTAAGTTGGACATTGGAGGGGCTTCCTGTTATGGCGGCTTATGTTTAAATTCATCCAAAAATCTCCACCAATGCTTGGAATGCCAATAGCCTCCGGGGTCCCAAACTAGGCATGTAAAGCTCCTGAGCAGCTTCAAACAAATTTTTAGGCTCCCGGAATGACAAATGTCAGAATAGATTCCAGGATCCCAAACTTTGTTTTTAAATCCGCCTCCGTCTTGATCTATATTTTTTCATCCGGGCGGTTTAGAAAGTAGATTCTCACCATGGTGACCAAACGTTTTCCGAGATCCATTCAATTGAACATGATACCAATCTGTGCACTTCAAGTTGAAGCGTGGAACCTTATTGAACCTTGTGCACCAGCTCTGAGCACGAGCCATTTCCCTCTTACTCTTAAAGCCGCAGAGAGCTCTAAGCTGGCCATCTGTTTCAAGCAAATCGTATTCAAGTGAAAAAGTAAAGTTAAAGGTTAAGGATTGTACCCACTTGAAGTTTGTATTGGGTGGTAATGGCCTTGGGGTAGGTGTTTTCAGTGGTTCTGTAAGTTCTACTCCCTTGTGCTCTTCTGTGAATTCCTCCACTTCTTTGCAAGGTTCTTCAAATGTATCTGTGTCCTGGTCAAAGTCTTCTGTATCGTCCTCATCACTCGAGTCATAGATTGGAGGTTGAGAGAAATCTACCTCTGCATCATCTTCGTATTCATTTGGGAAAGATTCTTCGATCTCAGAGAATTCACTTGCGGATGCAAGTTCATTACTAAGAGAGCTTGACTTGTGACTATCATCATCAAGGGAATTTGTGTCTTGGGTTATTTCGTCTAGTTCTTCATAAACGACTTGCCTTGGGGATTGTGCACTGTCTTCCTTAGCATCAACTGTAACATCCTTGACGGAGTTCTCCTCAGCTCTGAATTCCCATGGAGGTTCAGCGTCTCCTAGATCTTCAACCAACTCTTCTTCTTGCGTAATGACAGCTTCTTCTACTTGTTCTAGTACGAATTCATTCTCTGTCTTGTCCACTGGAGTTTCTAGTATTTTTTTCATGCTACGCTCTCCGTTAGATTGTCCACATGGGGCTATGGTTGGTCCTTGAATGTTCGAACGTCTAGAAGCTAATTGAATTACTGCTTGCTCCAGTTGTCGAATGGTTGTTTGAAGTTTATTTACTGTTTCCTTGAGGCGAACCTCTGATTCTCGGGGTAATGGATTTGGACATGATACATAGGGAAGTGGTGGTGTTTGGGAGTGATTGGATTGGAACTGGGGTAAATAGGGATCATGTGGTGGCGAATGGTGAAGAGAAGCTTGTGAGTGTGGTGGTTCGAGGTTATGTTGAGAGGATGGTCTATAGGCACGGGGTGGGGCTTGTTGGTAGTTACAAGATTGTCCACCATATCTATCAGCTGGGTATGCATTGTAGAATGGTCGTTTTCCATGATATCTTGGAGGGTGTTGTTGCCTAAAGGGTTGATTAGATCCTCTTGGTTCCATCCATCCTTGATTGGTCTGACCTTGACGCATATTCCTGCTGTGGTTTCTATTTCCTTCAACAAAGTTAGAACCAAACTCAAAGCGAGAAGGGTGAGAGTTCATAGTAGCAAATAAAATTAAAAAGGAAAAACAGAAATAAATAAACAAGTAAAAGAAAAATATTTACAATAACCAATAATAAGGCACACGTTAGCAGCTCTCCGGCAACGACGCCATTTTGACGAGAGAACTTTTGCATGGTCTAGAAATTTGCGGATAAATCTTCATTGCAAGTATAGTTTCTAAACCTTCAAAAGTCCTTTCATACAAACGTTTTGGTTGTCACAAGTAACAAACCCCTAAATAAATTGTTAACCAAAGTATTCAAATCTCGGGTCGTCTTCTCAAGGAACTGCAGGGAAGTATGTTCTTATTATTGGTTATGGAGATTGTAAATTCGGGATTTCAAGAATGAGGAACAAATATGACAAATAATTTAAATAGAAATTAAAATAAATAAATACTGTAAAGCAAACTTTTGGCAAGGGATGAGAAATTGGAAGTCCAAATTAGTTACCCTTCTCAATAATAAAGAAGATTGAATCTTAATTCCACTTAGTTAATCTTTGCTAAAGCAAAGGAAAGTCAAGGGATTAATTAGTTTGACCTTCGAATCCTATTTATTTCCTAAGAAAAGATTGGGATTATTGAAAGTTAATTCAATTAGCAAAGATAACAGTTATCAATTGAGCTAAGATAACTCCTGAGTTACTGATTTCTTAACCAAGACCAAAAGGGAAAAAGTAAATTTGCTGGAATAAAAATGTCTTCAGATTGAAAGCAACGGTGACATAAATAAAAGAAAGCAATAATAAACTGAAATACCTCAAATAACATTAATTCAAATAATCTGGAACATAGAAGAATTCATAAATTAAATGGCAAAAGTAAATAATCAACTAAAGTAATGGAATGAATAAAAGTGAAAGGAAAGCTTAAAGTAAAGGAACATTAAACCTGGGATCGAGAGTCACTCCTAAAATTAAGAGAAATCCTAAATCCTAAGAGAGAGAGGAGAGAACCTCTCTCCAAACTAAATCTAAATCATGAGAAGTAACTAAATTGGCGAACTCCCTTTGAATGGATGCATTCCCTCACTTCATAACCTCTGGTCTATGCCTTCTGGACTTAGATTTGGGCCAAAAAGGGCTTCAGAAATCGTTGGGAGCATTTTCTACAATTTCTGGTGCGTGGCCTCTGTCACGCGTCCGCGTGGGTCACGTGGTCGCGTCATTCGGAGCTTTTCTTGTCACGCGGTCGCGTCAGTCATGCGGCCGCGTCATATGTGTTTTGCTTAAGGCGCGCGGTCGCGTCAGTCATGCAGCCGCGTCGTTGTTGATTCGTGCTTGGCATGCGTCCGCGTCGCCCATGCGATCGCGTGGATGCCAGTTTCTTTAGAAACTCCGTTTTGTGCTTTCCTTCCATCTTTGTATGTTTCCTTTTTCATCCTTTAAGTCATTCCTGCCTTAGAAGATCTGAAACTACTCAACACACTAATCATGGCATCGAATGGAAATAAGGGTAATTAAAATAATTAATTTTAAAGCATAGGAAACATGTTTTTCACATACATCACATAATAAGGAAGGGAAAGTAAAACCATACAATTAATATGAATAAGTGGGTGAAGGATTGAATAAATCACTCAAACTAAGCACAAAATATATCATAAAATATGGGTTTATCAGTGACCTCACCCCACGGGAGATGAAACGTGTGCGTCTCCGGACACCATCGCTCAACGAGTGCCGAAATCAGAGAATTGTCAAAAGTGAAGTCCCTGAGTGGCACCGTGTCGCCGAATCTGGCCTCAGCCAGATACGGGACGATGGCGTCGGGTGGAGGAAGGGTATGGCTCACTCGCTGGGGCAATAGAAGGCGAGGCCTCTAAAGAATAAAAAAATTCAGCCTTATAAACAGATGATCATAAATTTATGCACATTACTAAATTCTTACTTTTTGTGTTTTTAGTAATTAAATCACCTTAACGTGATACACAGCAAATATTTCTATCTAACTTACAGTTACTTCTACTTAAGAACATACTTCCATGTTTCTAGCCTACACATATCTCTAAATTACATATGCCAGAAAGCTTTTCCTAATTAGAACGTTATAAATACTAACAACCTAGCAGAAGAAAAATAGAGTTCCTCCTAGAGACCTATCACTAAACAATTTAACTACGTTCTTGTCACTTCAGGACTACCCTAACAATGGCCACATACTTAGATTAAACAAAAAGAACGCAACTAACCTCGAAGTCAGCCGGTCCAGCGTAATGCGACGTCTCGTTCAGCCTGTTGATGTCTCCGTCGTTCCCCGCCTGGCACGCCATCACCGTATCAGTCTAAAATAGGGTAGGAAAGGGTCAAAAGAGGGGAGAAAGAGGTTGACTAAGTCATATTGGGGCCTCTACAGCCACTGTAAACGACTTCTACTTATAGGCGTGCACAAAGCTTATCTCGTTTAGAGTGTAAACGAGATAGATACGTTGCAGCTGACGTATCATAACTCGTTTAGACTGTAAACAAGATACATGAAATGTCATCTCGTTTACACTGTAAACGAGATAAGATAGAAAAATTTAAATTGGTAAATATTTTTTAAATTATTTATTTTGGTAATTATTACATTTATTTTATTTATTAAAATAAAAAATAATAACTAATTTTAGTGATTAATTTTAATGTATAAATAATATTTTTATATAAATAATTAAGTACTTGTTTCTGTTTATTTATTTGATTTTAAATTTTATTCATTTTTAAGGTTATAATATTAAGCCAATGAGTTATAGCTCAAATGGCATAGTCTCTCCATACTCAATTAAGAGGTTGCGAGTTTGAGTCTCCTATCTTTGATAAAAAAAAGGTTATAATATTAAAATTATTTAATATTAATTTTTTTATTGTAAAAGAATATTTTGGTCATAACAATAAAATATTTCATCTTTTAACTAAAATAATCATAAAAGTATATTAGTCATTTTACACTTTTTTTATAAGAGTATTTTAATCTTTATAATGATATAATATTTTTTAAAATACAAATAAAAAATAAATGCTTACTATAATTCACTTGACACTTTTATATTCGTTCACTTTTTATATCATACTGGTATGTATAAATTAAACAACGTATCAAAATAAACAACTGAAAAATACATTAAAATACCGATACAAAAAAATATTTAAAAAAATACTCATACAAATTATATCAACAGACAAAATATTTTTAAAAAATACATAAAAATATTAAAAAAAATTTTGCGCATAGATTATGTAGATGGAGAAGAACCATGACGAGAAAAAGGCTTAGCAATAATGAGACAGATGACAAAGAACTAGAAGCGAGATATAACGAAGCTTAATGAGTCATGGCATGACACACAGCAGAGGTGACGATGGATTTTAGTGAGGCAGTGAAGGAGTCGAGGCAAGAGGTAGAGATGACACAACCAAGGCTGTTGATGGATCGGTGGTGCATGAATTGTAAATCACACTTTTCACAACTCGTACCACTAACCAGCAAGTGTACTGGATCGTCCAAGTAATACCTTACGTGAGTAAAGGTCGATCCCACGGAGATTGTTGGCTTGAAGCAAGCTATGGTTATTTTGTAATTCTTAGTCAGAAAATTAGTAATAAAAATGATTGGGTTTATGAAGAGTAAATAGCATAAATTAAATAATACTTGTTATGCAGTAATGGAGAACAGATTGAGGATTTGGAGATGCTCTGTCTTCCGAATCTCTGCTTTCCTACTGTCTTCTACTTCACGCATGCAAGGCTCCTTCCATGGCAAGCTGTATGTTGGTGGATCACCGTTGTCAATGGCTACCATCCGTCCTCTCAGTGAAAATGGTCCAAATGCGCTGTCACCGCACGGCTAATCATCTGTCAGTTCTCATTCATGTTGGAATAGGATCTATTGATCCTTTTGCGTCTGTCACTACGCCCAGCACTCGTGAGTTTGAAGCTCGTCACAGTCATCCCCTCCCAGATCCTACTCGGAATACCACAGACAAGGTTTAGACTTTCCGGATCTCAAGAATGACTGCCAATAGTCCTAGTCTATACCACGAAGACTCTGATCATGAACCAAGAGGGTAAGAGATATACACTCAATCTAAGGTAGAACGAAAGTGGTTGTCAGGCACGCGTTCATAGCTTGAGAATGGTGATGAGTGTCACGGATCATCACATTCATCAGGATGAAGTGCGAGTGAATATCTTAGAATAGAGACAAGCGTGATTGAATGGAAAACTGTAGTAATTGCATTAATTCATCGAAACACAGCAGAGCTCCTCACCCCCAACCATGGGATTTAGAGACTCATGCCATCAGAAATACAATGTAAAACGTGAAAATGTCATGAGGTACATAGTAAGTCTCTAAAAGTTGTTTTTATACTAAACTAGTAGCTAGGGTTACAGAAAATGAGTAACTAAGTGCAGATAGTGCAGAAATCCACTTCCGGGGACCACTTGGTGTGTGCTTGGGCTGATCATTGAGCTTTACATGTGTAGAGGCTTCTCTTGGAGTTAAACGCCAGGTTGTAGCCTGTTTCTGGCGTTTAACGCCAGAATAGGGTAAAGACTTGGCGTTAAACACCAATTTGCGTCATCAAAACTTAAGCAAAGTATAAACTATTATATATTTCTGGAAAGCACTGGATGTCTACTTTATAACGCAATTGAGAGCGTACCAATTGGTCTTCTGTAGCTCCAGAAAATCTATTTCGAGTGCAGAGAGGTCAGAATCCAACAGCATCTGCAGTTCTTTTTCAGGCTTTGAATCAGATTTTTGCTCAGGTCCCTCAATTTCAGCCAGAAAATACCTAAGATCATAGAAAAACACACAAACTCATAGTAAAGTGCAGAAATATGATTTTTTGCATAAAAACTAATAAAAACATAGTAAAAACTAACTAAATTATACTAAAAACTATTAGAAAATAATGCCAAAAAGCGTATAAATTATCCGCTCATCACAACACCAAACTTAAATTGTTGCTTGTCCCGAAGCAACTAAAAGTCAATTAGGATAAAAAGAAGAAAATATACTATAAATTCCAAAGTATCAATGAAACTTAGCTCCAACTAGATGAGCGGGACTAGTAGCTTTTTGCCTCTGAACAGTTTTGGCATCTCACTTTATCCTTTGAAGTTCAGAATGATTGGCATCTATAGGAACTCAGAATTTAGATAGTGTTATTGATTCTCCTAGTTCAGTATGTTGATTCTTGAACACAGCTACTTTATGAGCCTTGGCCGTGGCCCTAAGCACTTTGTTTTCCAGTATTACCACCGGATACATAAATGTCACAGACACATAACTGGGTGAACCTTTTCAGATGGTGACTCAGCTTTGCTAGAGTCCTCAAATAGAGGTGTCCAGGGTTCTTAAGCACACTCTTTTTTCTTTGGATCATGACTTTAACTGCTCAGTCTCAAACCTTTGCCTTGACACCTTCACGCCACAAGCACATGGTTAGAGACAGCTTGGTTTAGCCGCTTAGGCCAAGATTTTATTCCTTTGGGCCCTCCTATCCATTAATGCTCAAAGCCTTGGATCCTTTTTTATTACCCTTGCCTTTTGGTTTAAAGGGTTACTGGCTTTTTGCTCTTGCCTTTTGGTTTAAAGAGCTATTGGCTTTTTCTGCTTGCTTTTCCTTTTTCTTTCTCTTTTTTTTTCGCAAGCTTTGTCATTTACTACTTTTTCTTGCTTCAAGAATCAATTTTATGATTTTTCAGATTATCAATAACATTTCTCCTTTTCCGTCATTCTTTCAAGAGCCAACAATTTTAACATTCATAAACAACAAATTCAAAAGACATACGCACTGTTCAAGCATTCATTCAGAAAACAAAAAGTATTGTCACCACATCAAAATAATTAAACTAGTTTCAAGGATGAATTCGAAATCATGTACTTCTTGTTCTTTTGTAATTAAAACATTTTTCATTTAAGAAAGGTGATGGATTCATAGGACATTCATAGCTTTAAGACATAGACACTAGATACTAATGATCATGTAATGAAGACACAAACATAAATAAAGCATAGAGAATGAAAACAGAAAAAAATAAATAGACAAGGAGATTAAGAAACGGGTCCACCTTAGTGAGGGTGGCGTCTTCTTCCTTTTGAAGAACTAATAGTGCTCTTGAGCTCCTCTATGTCTCTTCCTTGCCTTTGTTGCTCCTCCCTCATAGCTCTTTGATCTTCTCTAATTTCATGGAGGAGGATGGAATGCTCTTGGTGCTCCACCCGTAGTTGTCCCATGTTGGAACTTAATTCTCCTAGGGAGGTGTTAATCTGCTCCCAATAGTTTCATGGAGGAAAGTGCATCCCTTGAGGCATTAGTGGTTATGGAAAAACAAAAAAGCAATGCTTTTTCCACACCAAACTTAAAATATTTGCTTGTCCTCGAGAAAAAGAAGGAGGTGTGTGGTGGGTTCGGCCAAGGGTGGGGGAAGTGTGTATGAAAAGGTATGGCAGGTGGAGATCCTGTGGGGTCCACATATTCTGAGGGGTCAAGAACTTATCATTCCTGCTCCATTGAGGCGTGTAAAAATGCCCTTAGTGTGCAATCCTGGCGTTTAACGCCAGACTGTTGCTTGTTTCTGGCGTTAAACGCCAGCTTTTCTCCCTTTCTTGGCGTTAAACGCCAACTTGATGCTCTGTTCTGGCGTTAAACGCCAGTCTGGTGCTTGTTTCTAGCATTTAACATCAGCTTGATGCTTCTTTCTGGCGTTAAACGCCAGTCTGATGCTTTTTATTGGCATTTAAACGCCAGTAAGCTCTTCCTCCAGGGTGAGCTGTTTTTAATGTTGTTTTTCATTCTGTTTTTGATTTTTCAGTTGTTTTTGTGACTTCACATGATCATCAACCTAAAGAAAACATAAAATAGCAATGGAAAATAAATAGATATAATTAAATAACATTGGGTTGCCTCCCAACAAGCACTTCTTTAATGTCATTAGCTTGACAGTGAGCTCTCATGGAGCCTCACAGATAATCAGAGCAGGGTTGGGGCCTCTCAACACCAAACTTAGAGTTTGGTTGTGGCCTCCCAACACCAAACTTAGAGTTTGAATGTGGGGGTTTTGTGTGACTCTGTATTGAGAGAAACTTTTCATGCTTCCTCTCCATGGTTACAGAAGGAGAACCTTGAGTCTTATAGTTTGCAATGTCTGCAAACCACGGAGCTTCCTGAATAGCAAACAATTGCTCATCCGGAAAGGTTTCAGAGATCTCAGTAGGAGGGAGGGATGCTCCTGCTACTGGTTCTATCCGGAACAGGTGATCAGCTACTTGATTCTCTGTCCTTTTTCTATCTCTTATTTCTATATCAAACTCTTGCAGAAGCAACACCCATCTTATGAGCCTGGGCTTTGAATCCTGCTTTGTGAGTAGATATTTAAGAGCAGCATGGTCAGTGTACACAATCACTTTTGATCCTACTAAGTATGATCTAAACTTGTCAATCGCATAAACCACTGGAAGCATCTCTTTTTCTGTGGTTGTATAATTTTTTTGTGCATCATTTAAAACATGGCTAGTATAATAAATGACATGCAGAAGCTTGTTATGCCTCTATCCCAATACTGTACCAATGGCATGGTCACTGGCATCACACATTAGTTTGAATGGTAATGTCCAATCTGGTGCAGAAATAACTGGTGCTGTGACCAGCTTAGCTTTCAGAGTTCCAGACGCCTGCAGACACTCTGTGTCAAACACAAATGGTGTGTCAGCAGCTAGCAAATTGCTCAGAGGTTTTGTGATTTTTGAAAAATCCTTTATAAACCTCCTATAGAATCCTGCATTCCCCAGAAAGCTTCTGATTGCCTTAACATTGGTGGGTGGTGGTAATTTTTCAATTACCTCTACCTTAGCTTGATCCACCTCTATTCCCTTGTTCAAAATTTTATGTCCAAGGACAATTTCTTCGGTCACCATAAAGTGACATTTTTTCCAATTTAAAACCAGGTTAGTCTCTTGGCATCTTTTCAGAACAAGTGCTAGATGGTTGAGACATGAGCTAAATGAGTCTCCAAATACTGAGAAGTCATCCATGAAGACTTCCAGAAATTTCTCTACCATATCAGAGAAGATAGAGAGCATGCACCTCTGAAAGGTTACAGGTGCATTGCACAGACCAAAAGGCATTCTTCTGTATGCAAATACTCCAGATGGACATGTGAATGCTATTTTCTCTTGGTCCTGAGGATCTACTGTAATTTGGTTTTAACCTAAATAGCCATCCAAAAAGCAGTAGTATTCATGACCTGCTAGTCTTTCTAGCATCTGGTCTATGAATGGTAAAGGGAAGTGATCCTTCCTGGTGGCTATATTGAGCCTTCTGAAGTCAATACACATACGCCACCCTGTAACTGTTCTTGTAGGAACCAGTTCATTTTTTTCATTATAAACCACTGTCATACCTCCCTTCTTAGAGACAACATGGACAGGGCTCATCCAGGGGCTATCAGAAATAGGATAAATAAACCCAGCCTCTAGTAACTTAGTGACCTCTTTCTGCACCACCTCCTTCATGGCGGGATTTAGCCACCTCTGTGGTTGAACCACTGGCTTAGCATCATCCTCTAATAGGATCTTGTGCATGCATCTGGCTGGGCTAATGTCCTTAAGATCACTTATGGACCACCCAAGAGCTGTCTTGTGTGTCCTTAGCACCTGAATTAGTGCTTTCTCTTCCTGTGGCTCTAAAGTAGGGCTTATGATTACAGAAAAAGTGTCACCTTCTCCCAGAAATGCATATTTCAGGGATGGTGGTAGTGGTTTGAGCTCAGGTTTAGGAGGTTTTTCCTCTTTCCGAGGAGTTTTCAGAGGTTCTTTTATTTCCTCTGGTTCCTCCAGATCAGGCTGGACATCTTTAAAAATGTCCTCTAGCTCTGATTCGAGACTCTCAATCATATTGACCTCTTCCACCAGGGAGTCAATAATATTAACGCTCAGGCAGTCTTCTGATGTGTCTGGATGCTGCATAGCTTTGACAACTGATAAACCCATATTTCATGAGTTCTTTTGTGCTTAATTTGAGTGATTTATACAATCCTTTACCTGCTTATTCACATTAATTGCATGGTTTTACTCTCCCTTCCTTATTATGTCATATTGTAAAAAACATGTTTCCTAAGCTTTAAAAATTAATTATTTTAATTACCTTTATTTCCATTCGATGCCGTGATCGGTGTGTTGAGTAGTTTCAGATTTTCTAAGGCAAAATGACTTAAAGGATGGAAAAGGAAACATACTAAAATGGAAGGAGAAAGCAAAACGGAGCTTTAAGGAAACTGGTATCCACGCGATCGCATGGATGACGCGATCGCGTGCCAAGCACGAATCAGCAGCGACGCGGCCGCATGACTGACGCGACCGCGTGGCAAGGAAAAGCTCCAAATGACGCGACCGCGTGACCCACGCGGACGCGTGACAGAGGCCACGCATCAGAATTTACAGAATACGCCCCCAGCGAATTCTGAAGCCCTTTTTGGCCCAGATCCAAGTACAGACAGCATAGACCAGAGGTTATAAAGTGTGGGAATGCACCCATTCAAGGGGAGTTCGCATATTTTACCTTTCAATGATTTAAATTTAGTTGAGAGGGAGATCTTCTTTCTCTCTCTTTTAGGATTTAGGATTTCTTCTTGTTTTAAGAGTAACTCTGGATCCCAGGTTTAATGTTCTTTTATTTTAGTTTTACTTCTATTTATTTATTCCAACATTTGAATTGATTATTATAATTTGATTTATGAATTATTCCATGTCACAGATTGTTATTTGAATTAATGATAATTGAGGTATTTTCAGTTTATGATTATTCACTTTGATTTAAGTTACCATTGCTTCCCATCTAAGGATATTCTTATTACTTCAGCAATTTTACTTTTTCCCCTTTTGGTTCTGGTTAAGAATTTAGTAACTCAACAGTTATTAAACTCAATATAATTGATAATCGTTATCTTACTAATTAAGCTGAACTTGAATAATCCCAACCTTTTCTTAGGAAATAAATAGGATTCAAAGGCCAGATTAATTAGTCCCTTGACTTTCCTTTGCCTTAGTAAAGGTTGACCAAGTGGAGTTTAGATTCAACTTTCATTATAATTGAGAGAGATAACTACGTTAGACCTCCAACTTCTTTTACCTTACCAAAAGTCTGCTTTACAGTATTTATTTATTTTAATTGCCATTTACTTTACCTGTCATTTAAATTACTTGCTTCTCACCTTCTAAACCCCAATTACAACCTTTATAGCCAATAATAAGAACATACTTTATCGCAGTTCCTTGAGAAGACGACCCGAGATTTGAATACTCGGTTAACAATTTCTAAAGGGGTTTGTTACTTGTGACACCCAAAACGTTTGTACGAAGGGATTTTTGTCGGTTTAGAGACTATATCTACAACGCAACCGTTTCTATGAATCTCTTTACTGGTAAAAATCCTCTCGTCAAAATGGCGCCGTTGCCGGGGAACTGCTAGCGTGTGCCTTATTATTGGTTATTGTAAATATTTTTCTTTTGCTTGCTTATTTATTTTTGTTTTTCCTTTTTTATCTTTATTTGCTGCTATGAACTCTCACCCCTCTCGCTTTGAGTTTGATTCTAATGTTGTTAAGGGAAATAGAAGTTACAGTAGGAATGTGCATCAAGGTTAGACCAATCAAGGATGGATAGAACCAAGAGGATCTAATCAACCCTTTTGGCAGCAACACCCTCCGAAATATCCTGGACAAAGACCATTCTACAATGCATACCCAGCTGAAAGACATGGTGGATAACCTTGTAACTACCAACAAGCCCCACCCCGTACATATAAACCACCCTTTCAACATAACCTTGAACCACCACACTCACAAGCTTCTCTTCACCATTCGCCACCATATGATCCACCCTTACCCCAATACCAATCCAATCGCTCCCAATCACCACCACTTTCCTTTGTAGCATGTCCAAGTCCAGCAACCCAAGAAGCAGAGGATCGCCTAAGAGAAACAGTAATTAAATTTCAAACAACTGGAGCAAGCGATGATTCAATGGGCTTCTAGGCGCTCAAATATACAAGGATCAACCACAGCTCCATGTGGACAGCCCAATGAAGAGCAGAGCATGAAGGAAGTGCCAGAAACTCCAGTGGACAAGACAGAGCAAGAATTTGTACTGGAGCAATTAGAAGAAGCTGTCTTTGTTCAAGAAGAAGAGTTGGTTGAAGATCTAGGAGATGCTGAACCTCCATGGGAATCCAGAATTGAGGAAAACTCCGTCCAGGATGCTACAGTTGATGCTAAGGAGGATATTTCTCCAAGGCAAATCGTTTATGAAGAATCAGACGGAATGATCCAAGAAACAAATTCCCTTGATGATGATAGTCACAAGTCTAGCTCTCTTAGTGATGAACTTGCATCCGCAAGTGAATTCTCTGAGATCGAAGAATCTTCCCCAAGTGAATATGAAGATGATGCAGAGGTAGATTTCTCTCAACCTCCAATCTATGACTCAAGTGATGAGGAAGACACAGAAGACTTTGACCAGGACACAGATACAATTGAAGATCTTTGCAAAGAAGTGGAGGAATTCACAGAAGAGCACAAGGAAACAGAACTTGCAGAACCACCAAAAACACCTATCTCAAGGCCATTACCACCTAATACAAGCTTCAAGTGGGTACAATCCTTAACTTATAACTTTACTTATTCACTTGAATATGGTTTGCTTGAAACAGATGGCCAGCTTAGAGCTCTCTGCGGCTTTAAGAGTAAGAGGGAAATGGCTCGTACTCAGAGCTGGTGCACAAGGTTCAATAAGGTTCCACGCTTCACTTCGAAGTACACGGATTGGTATCATGCTCAATCACATGGATCACGGAAAACGTTTGGTCACCAAGGTGAGATTCTACTTTTTAACCCACCCGAATGGAGACATGTAGATCAAGACGGAGGCGGATTTAAAAGCAAGGCTTGGAATCCTGGAGTTTATTCTGACATTTGTCATCCCGGGAGCCTAACAATATATTTAAAGTTGTTCGGAAGCTTTGCGTGCTTAGTTTGGGACCCTGGAGGCTATTGGCATTCCAAGCACTGGTGGAGATTTTTGGACGAATTTAAACATAAGCCACCATAACAGGATACCCCTCCAATGTCCAACTTAAGGACTTTAACTAAAAGTGCTAGGTGGGAGACAACCCACCATGGTATGGTTGCTTCTTTTACAATTTATTTTTTTAATTGCTTTCATTTTTCCTTTTTCATTTTAATTTATTAAACCTGGAATCATGCATAACATTCATGTTAATCATTGCATTCTGCATTTTTCATGCATAAAAAAAAAGGGTGCACGACGCGACCGCATGCCCCATGCGATCGCGCCATATCGTGGAAAACACCACCCGCGCGACCGCGTGACCCACGCGGCTGTGTGATATATATATCGGGGTAAGGATCCAACGAACAGAAAGTTAGGCTGGAATCGTGCGGCCACTGTGCGTTTCGCACAAATTGGCCCACGCGATCGCATGCCCCATGCGACCGCGTCACTTGCACAATAACAATCCCACGCGACCGCGTGAGTGACGCGATCGCGTCGCATGGATTGCACATCACCCCAAAAGGAGACAGAGAGTTGCGCTAAAACGGCGCTGGAGTCGTGCGTTTAGCACAAATTCCAGCGACGCGATCGCGTCACCCTTCTTTTCCCTCCTCTCATGCGATCGCGCACCCCACGCGATCGCGTCACTCCCATTTTCGTCCCAACCACGCGACCGCGTGGGGCGCGCGGCCGCGTGGATTCGAAAATATAACCCCCTAGCCCGCGAACCCTATCAGTCGCGAGCCCCCCACCCCCCAACCCTCTTCTCCCTCTCTGCTCCCTCTCCCTCCAACCACCACCCAGCCCCTATCATCCGCCACCGCCGGCCACCCAGACGCCGCCGCCGCAACCCCCTCCCCTCCCTTCTTCTTCCTTCTTCCTCTCTCCTCCCCTCTCCACCACTGCCTCCGCGACCACCGCCCCCACCGCCGGCCACCCAGCCGCGCCCCCCTCTCTCTCCGCCACCCACCCGCACCCCCCTTCTTCTTTCACTAACCCAAAACCCTCGCCGCCACTGCCCCCATCAGCTGCCACCGCGACACCGTGCCCCGCCACCGCACCGGACGCCGCCGCAGCCACCTTCTTCCCGGTTCCACCCCTTCCGCCTACCAGGTTCCGCAAAATGCAACCCCCTTTTTATCCGTTCGTCATTTGTTCTGTACTTTTTTTCCGTTTCTGTTCATCATTAGGATAGATAGATATGCATGCTGTAGTGGATTTTTAGGTTGTTAGGTAGCTTAGACTCTGGTTAGTGGATCTAGGTCTGTTTACTTGCACTGTTCCTGTTTATGTTTTATCATAACTGAAATTTTGCTGTTCTGTGACCTCGTTCATATGTTGTGATTTCTTGCAATTGCTGCTTGTTAGTCTAAATTTTCCTGTTTCTATTCATTGCTGGTAATTGCAGCTAGTTTTTAAATTCATATGAACTGCTATTATTGCTGTTTATTTTCCGGGATAATCCAATTTTAGCCGGAATGCTGCCCAATTTTTTTTTTAAAATTTTTTTTCGTTCATGTTTTGGTTTGGAATTTCTGAACTCTGTTTTACTCTGCTTTACCCAAACCATTTAATGAATGCTATGGCAGACTTTCTTATCCTCTTTGATTTCCTAGTTCATAAACTGCATTTGTGATTCACTGATTCCAATTTTTGCTTTCGTTATTTCTATTCGAATCAGCATCACCCTGTTTTCCTTGTTCGATTATGAGTACTTCTATTCTTACCTGTGAATCCTTGTTATATGGAATTTTTCTATGCCACTTACTTTAACCCGCACTTTACTAACTCCCTAATTTTATTTCCTAATTTCTTTTTCAAATTCTAACCATACTAACACTTTTAATCTTTTTTCTGATTATTTTCACTTTCCTCTAACTTTCTAAACATGGCATATTGATTATTTTTCCATTTAACATAAATTCAATCACATTTCATTTACTCATTTTCCTTATTCTATTTCTCTCTTGCTGCTTTGAGCTTCCTTTATTTAATTGCCTAATTGCTTTCCTATTTTTATCCATATCCTACTTTTCTGTTTTTCAGGATGTCTGCCTCACAGAGGAAAGGAAAAGGCAAAGCTACTGGCAAGCGCAAGAGAGGAGATTCCTCCCAGTCCATCATTGCTCTAATGCATGATTCTTCATGGCGGGAGAAGAACTTCACACAACAGGAAAAAGCTGACCAGCTGCTCCCTGCAACTGATCCTATAAAATTTGCAAACCGGTACTGTGAGTTGAAGTACTCGGCTTTTGCGAACTCCAGAAATCTATACCTGGAGCGAACTCTGAAGATTCCAGTCAGCACCTCCTCCACAGCAGCCAGACCCTCACCCCACCACCACTACTGAGACCCCCGCTACCATCCCTCCCAGTGATGACACTCCTTCACACCCGGCTTGATTGAGCATCGAGGACGATGCTTCCTTTTAAGTGTGGGGAGGTCGCCATCTCTGGCGTTTATTTTGGTGAACCACTACATACTTTTTCTTTTATTTTAGATATTTTTCTGTATTTTTCCTTTTAACTGTTATTTTCTGAGTACTTATACATTGCTTTTATGTATTTTTACTTTATTTTCTGCATTTTGCATCGTTAGTTCATACTTTAGCCATTTAGTTTATTTTAGCCATTTAGTTTAGTTTGCAATTCTGATTTATTAGTGGATTAATTAGTATAGTTTACCCTTTTTAGCATAAGATAGTATAGTTTAAATTGAAACATATAAAAAGGAAGTAAGCTAGGAAATTGAACATATCAGATTTAAATCCACAAAACTTGTATATAGCATTACATGATGTAGTTAAGCTGACAACATTTCATCAAGGAGGAACATTAAAACTTTAAAAGCCACCCTAAATAATTTTTTTTATGAGAATAATGGGAATTTTTAACTAAACCTGCATACAATATATAAATGATATATGATGCTTGAGTTAGAGAACACACAGCCTGTGAGTCTTGAGCTTAAATTGTATGGTTGCATTCAAACCATAATTTCATTTCTGTGTGTTACATTTCTTTTTATTCTGATGTTCTTTCCTTTGCTTTAATCTATATGTCCAATTATAGAATATAGAATAGATACATACCAAGAGAATGATTGAGGCCATCATTTGATTTTAGCTCACTCACCCCAAATTAGCCTACCTTTTACATCACCCTTATTAGCCCCCTTGAGCCTTTTAAAACCCTTTATTCTATTTAGCCAAATTACTAGCCTTAAGCAGAAAAACAAAAGAAAATCCCAAGTGAATCCTTGGTTAGCTTAAGATAGAAAATCATGAATAGAGTTAAATGTGGGAAACCCTTTGGGAACATGGATGATAGAAACAAAAGGTAGAAAGGTTAAAAGAAATAAAATAAATTTGGGAAGCATGTTCATGAGAAAATCAAAGTGCTTTAATTGCCATGTGCATTAAAAAAAAAAGAGTTATTTTTCAGCATCTAAATAAAAGGGGATACAAAAGAAATTCCCCACTACAAAATAAAAGCAATGCACATGGAATAGAAAAAAGAAACAAAATAAAAAGTGAAACATGAGCATGTAATAATAAGTGAGAAATATGGGAAAATAGGTAAAGAGATTTTGTTTTACTAAATATGTATGTTAGGTGAGATCTTAGTCTAATTAAGGATTCACTTATTATCTCACTTGACCCTATACATAAAATTCTTACCCTTACCTTGACCCCATTACAATCTCAATAAAGACCTCATGACTTTTTGGTATGACTATATTCTATAATTATTGATTGGTTAGATGAAAAACAAAGCTATAGAAATTAAGAATAAAAAGAAAAATAGAGTGAATAAACCCAAGAAACACTGAGTGACTAGAGAGTAAACACAAAATTCAGTGAGGGTTCAATAACTCATCAACATATATCTGTGCTTAAATTTACTAATTGTTTTGTAAGTTTGTACAATGTTTTCTTTCCCATCTCATTTGCTAAAATGCTTTATTATTTAAGGGTTAGCTATATATATATATATATACATGACTCCTTGAGAATGTGAATTAACTTGACTACATGTAAGCTTTATATATGAGTGAATAAGTTAGAGTTGCATGATGCATCATTCATTTAGGTAGTTGCATTTAAATTAGGTTGCATTGCATGACATTCCATCACTTTAACCTTAATTATTTACCTTGGATTTAGCATGAGGACATGCTAGTGTTTAAGTGTGGGGAGGTTGATAAACCCATATTTCATGAGTTCTTTTGTGCTTAATTTGAGTGATTTATACAATCCTTCACCTGCTTATTCACATTAATTGCATGGTTTTACTCTCCCTTCCTTATTATGTCATATTGTGAAAAACATGTTTTCTAAGCTTTAAAAATTAATTATTTTAATTACCTTTATTTCCATTCGATGCCGTGATCGGTGTGTTGAGTAGTTTCAGGGCAGAATGACTTAAAGGATGGAAAAGGAAACATACTAAAATGGAAGGAGAAAGCAAAACGGAGCTTTAAGGAAATTGGTATCCACGCGATCGCATGGATGACGCGATCGCGTGCCAAGCACGAATCAGCAGCGACACGGCCGCATGACTGACGCGACTGCGTGGCAAGGAAAAGCTCCAAATGACGCGACCGCGTGACCCACGCGGACGCGTGACAGAGGCCACGCATCAGAATTTACAGAATACGCCCCCAGCGAATTCTGAAGCCCTTTTTGGCCCAGATCCAAGTACAGATAGCATAGACCAGTGGTTATAAAGTGTGGGAATACACCCATTCAAGGGGAGCTCGCATATTTTACCTTTCAATGATTTAGATTTAGTTGAGAGGGAGATCTTCTCTCTCTCTTTTAGGATTTAGGATTTCTTCTTGTTTTAAGAGTAACTCTGGATCCCAGGTTTAATGTTCTTTTATTTTAGTTTTACTTCTATTTATTTATTCCAACATTTGAATTGATTATTATAATTTGATTTATGAATTATTCCATGTCACAGATTGTTATTTGAATTAATGATAATTGAGGTATTTTCAGTTTATGATTATTCACTTTGATTTAAGTTACCATTGCTTCCCATCTAAGGATATTCTTATTACTTCAGCAATTTTACTTTTTTCCCTTTTGGTTCTGGTTAAGAATTTAGTAACTCAACAGTTATTAAACTCAATATAATTGATAATCGTTATCTTACTAATTAAGCTGAACTTAAATAATCCCAACCTTTTCTTAGGAAATAAATAGGATTCAAAGGCCAGATTAATTAGTCCCTTGACTTTCCTTTGCCTTAGTAAAGGTTGACCAAGTGGAGTTTAGATTCAACTTTCATTATAATTGAGAGAGATAACTACGTTAGACCTCCAACTTCTTTTACCTTACCAAAAGTCTGCTTTACAGTATTTATTTATTTATTTTAATTGCCATTTACTTTATCTGTCATTTAAATTACTTGCTTCTCACCTTCTAAACCCCGATTACAACCTTTATAGCCAATAATAAGAACATACTTCATCGCAGTTCCTTGAGAAGACGACCCGAAGTTTGAATACTCGGTTAACAATTTCTAAAGGGGTTTGTTACTTGTGACACCCAAAACATTTGTACGAAGGGATTTTTGTCAGTTTAGAGACTATATCTACAACGCAACCGTTTCTATGAATCTCTTTACTCGTAAAAATCCTCTCGTCAACAACATTCAACTTAAACTCATCCTCATTGACTCTCAGGGTTATCTCCCCTTTTTGGACGTCAATGAGGGTTCGTCCAGTTGCTAGGAATGGTCTTCCTAGAATGAGAGTTGCACTCTTGTGCTCCTCCATTTCCAGTACTACAAAGTCAGTAGGGAAGGAAAATGGCCCAACCTTGACAATCATGTCCTCAGTTATGCTTGATGGGTATTTAATGGAGCCATTAGTAAGTTGAAGACAGATCCAGATTGGTTTGACCTCTTCAGTCAAGCCAAGCTTTCTGATAGTGGATGCAGGGATTAGGTTGATGCTTGCCCCAAGATCACATAGAGATGTCTTGGTACAAGCACCCTCTAATGTGCATGGTATCATAAAACTTTCGGGATCCTTAAGCTTTTCTGGTAAGCTTGTTAGAATGACTGCACTGCATTCTTCAGTGAGAAAAACTTTTTCTGTTTCTCTCCAATCCTTCTTATGACTTAAGATCTCTTTCATGAACTTAGCATAAGAGGGTATTTGCTCAAGTGCCTCTGCAAACAGAATCTTTATTTCAAGAGTCCTGAGATAGTCTGCAAAGCGGGAAAATTGTTTATCCTGTTCCGCTTGGTGGAGTTTCTGAGGATAAGGCATTTTGGCTTTATATTCTTCAACCTTAGTTGCTGCAGGTTTATTTCCTACAGAGGCAGGTTGAGAAGCCTTCTTGAGGGAGTTATTATCAGCACTTGCAGGTGTCTGATCCCTCACTGGCGTTTGAACGCCAGAACTGAACATGGGTTGGGCGTTGAACGCCAGATTCCTACCCTTTTCTAGCGTTTGAAAGCCAGAACTGGACATGCATTGGGCGTTTAACACCAGTTTTTCACCCTTTTCTGGCGTTTAAACGCCAGACTTATTCCTCTCTGGGCTCTTACTGTCCTCAGAGGGATTTTGGGTAGCAGGTTGCTCATCCTTCGTCAGCTGTTCTTTTCTTGGCTTTCTGCTGCTTTGAGTTGAGGTATTTAATGTTTTTTCACTTCTTAATTGAACTGCTTGGCACTCCTCTGTTATCTGTTTTGATAACTGCTATTTTGTCTGATTTAATTGTGATTCCATATCCTTGTTAGCATTTTTGGTTTCTTGTAGCATCTCCTTAACTTCTGTTAACTGCCTTGTTATAGAAGATAGTTGCTGATTGAGTTCAGCAACTTGTTCCTGAGGACTAAAGTCAGTTGATACTGCCTTGGCTTCTTCTTTCATAGAGGACTCATTACTTATGTACAGATGCTAATTTCTAGCAACTATATCGATAAGCTCTTGAGCCTCTTCAATAGTCTTTCTCATGTGTATAGATCCACCAGCTGAGTGGTCTAGAGATATCTGAGCTTTTTCTGTAAGCCCGTAGTAGAAGATGTCTAACTGCACCCACTCTGAAAATATTTCAGAGAGGCATTTCCTTAGCATGCCTCTGTACCTCTCCCAGGAATTATAAAGGGATTCATCATCCTCTTGTTTAAAGCCTTGGATGTCCAGCCATAGCTGTGTCATCCTTTTTGGAGGGAAATATTGATTCAGGAATTTGTATGATAACTGTTTCCATGTTCTTATGCTTGCTGTAGGTTGGTTATTTAACCACCTCTTAGCTTGATCTTTTACAGCAAATGAAAATAGTAATAATCTGTAGACATCCTGATCTACTTCCTTGTCACGTACTGTGTCAGCAATTTACAAGAACTGTGCCAGAAACTCAGTAGGTTCTTCCTGTGGAAGACCGGAATACTAGCAGTTTTGCTGCACCATGACAATGAGCTGAGGATTTAGCTCAAAATTGCCTGCTTTGATGGGAGGTATACAGATACTACTCCCATATGCAGCAGTAGTGGGATTAGCATATGACCCCAGAGTTCTTCTGGACTGTTTATTTCCACTTAGATCCATGATGGAGAAAGGGAGATGATGTGGGTTGTAATAAAAAAAATAAAAAAATTATTTATTTATTTTTTTAAAATTATTTTATTTTTTTGAATACCGAAAATTAAAAGGAAAATAAAATAAAATAAAATAAAAAAATTAACTATAATTTCGAAAATTAGAAAAATAGATAAAAAGGAAATTGAAAATTAAAATAAGTAATTAATTAAAAAGATTTGAAAAATGTATGATTTTAAAATTCGAGATTGGAAAAGATAAGATAAGATTTTGAAAAAGATATGATTTTAAAAATTTTGACCAAATCAACCTAATGAATTCGAAAATTATGAGCAATTAAAAGAAAGGATATTTTTTTTTTGAATTTTATGAAGAAAGAGAAGAACACACAAAAGACGCAAGACTTAAAATTTTTAGATCTAATGCTCCTTGTTTTTCGAAAATTTTGGAGGAAAAACACCAAGGAACACCAAACTTAAAAATTTTAAGATCAAAATATAAAGAAGACTCAATAACACCTTGAAGACTCACAAGAACAACAAGAATAAAATTCAAAGACTCAAGAACATAAAAAGAACACCAAACTTAAAACTTTTAGAAAACTAAAAATAAATTTTTGAAAATTAAAGAAAAATAACAAGAGAACACCAAACTTAAAAGTTTGACACAAGATTTAATCAAAGAAAAATTATTTTTGAAAAAGTTTTAAAAGGAAGATACCCAATTACCAAGAACATAAGCACAATGCTCTAGTCAACTGAGCTATAAATTTAACGTGTTTTTAAAAAAAATATTTAATGTATATAAATTTTTTGAATACTGATCATTTGAAAATGCACAAGAAAAATAAGAAAAGACACAGAACAGGAAAAACTAAAGATCAAACAAGAAAAATAGCAAGAACAACTTGAAGATCAAGAAAGAACAATGAACACAAATTCAAAAATTTAAAAGAAAATAAAAATATGCAATTGACACCAAACTTAAAATATGAATCTAAACTTAAACAGAAGACTCAAAGAAAAATTAAAAATTAATAAAGAAAAATAAAAATTTTTTGAAATATTTTTGAAGAGAAAATAAAAGACTCTAATTTAATGACTCTAAATCAAAAAGATAAATTTTTCCTAATCTAAGCAACAAAATAAACCGTCAGTTGTCCAAACTCGAACAATTCCTGGTAATGGCGCCAAAAGCTTGGTGCACGAATTGTAAATCACACTTTTCACAACTCGTACCACTAACTAGCAAGTGCACTGGGTCGTCCAAGTAATACCTTACGTGAGTAAGGGTCGATCCCACGGAGATTGTTGGCTTGAAGCAAGCTATGGTTATTTTGTAATTCTTAGTCAGAAAATTAGTAATAAAAATGATTGCGTTTATGAAGAGTAAATAGCATAAATTAAATAATACTTGTTATGCAGTAATGGAGAACAGATTGAGGATTTGGATATGCTCTGTCTTCCGAATCTCTGCTTTCCTACTGTCTTCTTCTTCACGCACGCAAGGCTCCTTCCATGGCAAGCTGTATGTTGGTGGATCACCGTTGTCAATGGCTACCATCCATCCTCTCAGTGAAAATGGTCCAAATGCGCTGTCACCGCACGACTTATCATCTGTCGGTTCTCACTCATGTTGGAATAGGATCCATTGATCCTTTTGCGTCTGTCACTACGCCCAGCACTCGTGAGTTTGAAGCTCGTCACAGTCATCCCCTCCCAGATCCTACTCGGAATACCACAGACAAGGTTTAGACTTTTCGGATCTCAGGAATGGCCGCCAATAGTCCTAGCCTATACCACGAAGACTCTGATCATGAACCAAGAGGCTAAGAGATATACACTCAATCTAAGGTAGAACGAAAGTGGTTGTTAGGCACGCGTTTATAGGTTGAGAATGGTGATGGGTGTCACGGATCATCACATTTATTAGGATGAAGTGCGAGTGAATATCTTAGAATAGAGACAAGCGTGATTCAAAGGAAAACTGTAGTAATTGCATTAATTCATCGAAACACAGCAGAGCTCATCACCCCCAACCATGGGGTTTAGAGACTCATGCCGTCAGAAATATAATGTAAAACATGAAAATGTCATGAGGTACATAGTAAGTCTCTAAAAGTTGTTTTTATACTAAACTAGTAGCTAGGGTTACAGAAAATAAGTAACTAAGTGCAGATAGTGCAGAAATCCACTTCCAGGGCCCACTTGGTGTGTGCTTGGGCTGATCATTGAGCTTTACACATGTAGAGGCTTCTCTTGGAGTTAAACGCCAGGTTGTAGCCTGTTTCTGGCGTTTAACTCTGGTTTGCAACCTGTTTCTGGCGTTTAACGCCAGAATAGGGTAAAGACTTGGTGTTAAACGTCAATTTGCATCGTCAAAACTTGAGCAAAGTATGGACTATTATATATTGCTGAAAAGCCCTGGATGTCTACTTTCCAACGCAATTGAGAGCGTGCCAATTGGTCTTCTATAGCTCCAGAAAATCCATTTCGAGTGCAGGGAGGTCAGAATCCAACAGCATCTATAGTCCTTTTTCAGCCTCTGAATCAGATTTTTGCTCAGGTCCCTCAATTTCAGTCAGAAAATACCTGAAATCACAGAAACACACACAAACTCATAGTAAAGTCCAGAAATGTAATTTTTTCCATAAAAACTAATAAAAACATAGTAAAAACTAACTAAATTATACTAAAAAACTACTAGAAAACAATGCCAAAAAGCATATAAATTATCCACTCATCAATCGGCGAGTAGAGGCAAGTTGAATAGGAAGGAGAACTGAAGAAAGGTAGATGCAAACTGAGTGTTAAAAACAAGAGAGTAATCTGAAATTGTGTATTGTTTAGGTTGAGCAAAAGTACAATGTACAAGGGGTATATATAGCTGCTAGTAGAATCAAAGTAATAAAAGCATAGAATCCTATAATTAATATATAGATATGCTATATAAATATAGATGATACTAATTGATCTAATTTGATTCTAATTATTCTCTTAACATCCCCCCTCAAACTCAAGTGGGAGCTAAGGATACCATCTTGAGTTTGGATAACAGAGTCCGGAAATGAGTCGGATGATGAGCTTTCGTGAAGATATCAGCAGTCTAATCCAGTGTTCCAACAGCGATGAGACGAACAGCATTAATAAAGATACGTTTTGGAACAAAGTGACAATCATTCTCAATGTGTTTGGTGCGTTCATGAAACACATCATTATGGGCAATCTGAATAGCACTGTAGTTGTCACAAAAAACATCAGTTGGGGATGACTGAGGAGCACCCAAGTCTTCGAGAAACTAACGAATCGAGATAACTTCAGCAGTAGTGTTAGTGAGAGCACGGTATTCAGCTTCTGTACTTGATCGAGCAGTGAATGTTTGCTTCTTAGCTCGCCAGGAAATGAGGGAGTCGCCAAGAAACAAACAACAACCAGTAGTGGAGTGAGGATCAGTGGGATCACCAGCCCAATCAACATCTGAGTACGCCTGAAGGGATAAAGATGAATGGACAGAAAAATAAAGGCCATGGAATAGGGTGCCTTTGATGTAGCGAAGAATGTGAAGAACTGCCGTATAGTGAGTAGTACAAGGAGCTAACAAGAACTGGCTAAGAACATGAACCGGATAGGCGATGTCTGGTCGGGTGACAGTTAAGTAGACGAGTCATCCAAGTAGCTGTCGATAAAGAGTAGGATTATCCAAAATAGTGCCATCCATAAGAGTAAATCGAACATTAGGCTCAAGAGGAGTAGACTCAGTGCAACTATCTGTAATTTCGGCTCGAGCAAGAAGATCTGAAGCATATTTAGCTTGAGAGAGATAGATGTCATCATCGGTGGATATGACTTCTAGACTAAGAAAATAGCTGAGAGAACCAAGATCTTTCATCTCAAAAGTACGCTGAAGGGACGCCTTGAGATCAAAGATACCATCAACATCATCTCCAGTAATGATCATGTCATTAACATACAGAAGTAGAAGAACAACTCCACGTTCACTTTTACGAATGAAGAGAGTATTCTCATGAGGGCTGCAAGTGAAACCAAGATTGCATATGGTAGTGCTAAACTTGTCAAACCATTCACGAGGAGCTTGTTTAAATCCATAGAGTGCCTTGCGAAGGAGACAAACTTTGCTAGAAGGACAAGGATAACCCGAAGGAGGTTTCATATAGACATTCTTTTTCAAATCTCCATTAAGAAATGCATTCTTCACGTTCATCTGACTGAGAGACCATTTTTTGACCGCAGCAATGGCAAGAAGAGCTCGAACAGATGTGAGACAAGCAACAGGTACAAAAGTCTCTTCATAGTCAATATCATACTCTTGCGTACAACCCTGAGCAACCAATCGTGCCTTATAACAGTCAATAGAACCATCAGAGCGAGTCTTGATCTTGTATATCCATCTGCTTCCCACAACTTCCTGATTAAAAGGAGGATCAACCAAATCCCAAGTGTGTACTTTTCAAGTGCCTGTATTTCTTCCTATATTGCTTGTTGCCATTTTGGATTTATAGAGGCTTCTCTGAATGACTTAGGTTCATGTTGATAAAGAATAGTAGAAAAATAATGATAATCAAGAAGATGATGAGGTGGATTTCTTACCCTAGAAGAACGAGTGGAAGGAGGAGGCATGACGTAGGAGCAGGATCGTTGTCCAATCTGGAATCATCGGGAGATGGAGAAAGTGGAAGAACAAGAGGCTGTAGAGGGTGACTTGAGATAGAACCTATAGAATCATCACTAGGAAAAAGATCAACATTGGGGTTAGTGAAAAATGGTGAGTGAGTAGGAGGAATGGACTCAAAGGAGGAGAATCGAGAAAACATGTGACGCTCCCAAACGACAACATGACGAGATATACGAATACGTTTAGAGAGAGGATCCCAACGATGATAACCCTTGTGTTCAGTGCCATAACCAAGGAAACAACACATACGAGCCCGAGGTTCAAGTTTATTATATTCATGAGGCTGAAGAAGAACAAAATAGACACAACCGAAAACTCGAAGAGAACTATAATCTGGGGAGGTATGATAAAGACGCTCAAAGGGAGTAACGTTACCAAGAACAGAAGAAGAGAGTCTATTGATAACATGAACATCAGTAAGAACAGCTTCACCCTAAGTACGCTCAGGACATGAAGAAGAAAGAAGCATTGCATGAACAGAGTTAAGAATGTGATGGTGTTTGCGTTCAACTCGGCCATTTTGTTGAGATGTACTAGGGCAAGAAAACTCAGACAACGTACCCTGTTCTGCAAGAAAGGTTAAGAGTTTGGAATCACGCTATTCCATAGCATTATCGCGGCGAAAAACCTTAATAACCTTGGAAAACTGAGTTTTAATTATAGGGGAAAAGTTAATATAAATCTGAGGTAACTCATGGTGATTAGTCATCAAATAAACCCAAGTAAAGCGTGAATAATCATCAATAAAAATGACAAAGTATCGAGCTCCTCCCATAGAAGCGGTGGGAGCGGGACCCCAAACATCAGAGTGGATAAGATCAAAAAGAGAGCAAGCAAGAGAGAAATTATTGTGAAAAGATAAAGCAGGTTGTTTAGCAGTTTGACAAGAAATGCAATCAAAAGACTCATGATTAACTTGACCCAAAATACCCTGAGACACAAGAGGACGCATCTTTCCCAAGGAGGTGTGGGCAAGACGTTGATGCCATAAGTGAAGAGTAGAAGGAGAAGAAGCAACATAGAGATTTGGCACAGGAGGAATATGAAAATTCTCGAGTTCAAACAACCTTCCGACCTTACGTCCAGTCCTAATGATTTGTCCTGTCCGACGATCCTGTACATGACAACAAGAAATAGAAAAAGTGACATCAAAACCGAGATTAGTAAGTTGACTAACAGAAATAAGATTAAAGTTCAATTTGGGAATATAATAAGTATCGGGAAGATTAAGAGTTTGCTGGGAAATAGAACCATTGTGTGTTGCGTACAAGAGGGAACCATTAGCAGTATTGACAAAAGGTGCATTTGTAGTGGTAGCTAATGACAAAAAAAGATGATGCAAAGGAAACATGTGATTAAAGCAACCAGAATCAAAATAACATTTAGAATTACCTGGAGGAGTTGAAAAAGCAGCAGGAGTATTACTACAAAGGGAAAGAAGATGCTTAAGAAGAGATGCAATATCAGATATAGATATAAGAGGCAGATTGAGAGGAGCAGAGGTGGGAGATTCAGTAGTAGCAACAGCAGAAGCAGACCCATGCTTGGGATGAGAAGGATACTTGTGGTGATCAGGACGTGATGAGAGAGTAGGACAGGTAGTAATCAAATGTCCCAAGAGCTTGCAGTAACGGCAGAATAGTTGTGGACAATTGTTGCTAATTTGACCTCTCTGTTGGCATTTGCGACATTCAACAGAAGGACAATCGGAGAAGAGGTGCCTAAAACAGTGACAGTTGCGACATAATTTACATTTTCTGTTTGTGGCAGCATAAACAAGGAGGGGAAAACGAGAAAACGGAGAGGAGAGAAAAACGGCAAATTCGGAGTCGAAAACGAGAAAAAAACAGAAGGCAAAATCAGAAAGAGCTCACCAAAAAATCTTAGGGAGGGTCCCACTGGCTAACACGTCAGCTACCACGTCAGATGCCATGTCAACAGAGCAAGACACGTGGCAACATGTGACAAGAGGAAGGAGACATGTCAGTGCTAACGCGGACACAGAGCTGGAAAACGGGTCGGAGAGCGCAGGCCAGGTCGGGTTGGATGCGGGTTGGAGCAGATCCGCGTGGGTGCTGGCGACGACACGTGGTGCTGTCTGGGACCGTTGATCCTGGGCGTGGCTCCAACAGTTCTGGATGGCATCTGGGGAGAGAGGAACTTGAAGCAGTGACCGGTCTTCTGGCGACGCGTGAGGGTGCGTCCGGCGGCAGTAGGCAGCGAGTTCGGCGGCGTTGGAAAGCTTGCAATGAGGAGAAGGCGAGGGTGGCGGCGATGACGAACCAAGGCGTCGGGAAGAAGTCGAAAACTGAGGACAAAGTACTGCGGGTGAAGCAAGATAAAGGAGTTAGAAACCAATTGTTTCTGGTAAAAAAATAACCTAAGCACTTGATACCATGTTAGAAACAAGAGAGTAATCTGAAATAGTATATTGTTCAGGTTGAGCAAAAGTGCAATGTACAAAGGGTATATATAACTGCTAGTAGAATCAAAGTAATAAAAGTATATAATCCTATAATTAATATACAGATACGCTATATAAATACAGATGATACTAATTGATCTAATTTGATTCTAATTATTCTCTTAACACTGAGTAAGGGAAGGAGGGAGAACGGTAAAGATTATAAATGTAGAGGACTCCAAAACTATACTTTGCAGTATAATTCTAGAGATTTTTTTTAAGTTATTTCAAGTGCAATAAGACCATTATCTACCTGCTCTTATCAATTATTTGATAAGATATTGACCCAAACACAGAAAATTAAATTTTGGTTAATGTGTATTTTAGGATACAGTTTATCTATTAATTAATAAAAAATTAATTACTATTAATATATAAGACAAGACTTAAGATCTACCACATCCCAATCTATGATGTAGATTATTTATCTGTGTAAATTCTACTAAACCAATCATTTAGATATATTATCAATTTAATTATAATGTTAGGATATGTACTACTTAATCCTTACAAATACACTCCCATTGCATTTTAAACTTTCTTCTTCTTGAACTTTTTTTTTTAATTTTGTTAAAATATGAATAAATATGCAGCTAAAATCTTGCCTATTTATTTGTTTTGACTTTTGAGATTATTGCTTTGTTGAATAGCTGAAGAGCTAGGGGGATTGTTCTTACAATGGTCATATCTGTTAAATGTTCTTCTCCTTCCTATACAAAAGATCATATCCCTATTTTTTGGAAATTTTTATGGCTATAGAATTCTTAGGTGAGGCACAAAGAAACAAGAAAACAACAGGTTGAAGAAGAGAGAGATCTTGCAAGAAATGATGAAAGAAAATACAATCTGAATTGTGAATATTATTGGAATGTCTCCCTGCTGATCACATCAGAATAGGGTAATTCACCTTAATAACATAAATAGAGTATAAAATTATTATATAGATGTTCTAAATTAAAACTGATTACACACTCTATATTGAATACATCTATATAAATTGAGTTAGGATAACTTAATTTTATGTATTTACATATAAATCGAATCAGCTAAATTTAAATTAGTGTGAAATATAATAAATCAAATTAAGTCAATTCGATTTACTAGAGGAGAAGTGAAACAAAAATAGTAAAACACTAAATCGAATCACTAAATATAACATAAAACTAGTTTTTGTAATTTTAAAATTATAATTTTTTTAAAAATTAATTGTTTGACTGTATATAGAGTTAATTTTTTCGCCCTCATCTGATTTTAATTTTTAAGGAATACATGCGTACACTACTCTGTAACAACTAACATTTTAGCATCACATTCAGTGACTAAATTTATCATTTGACAACTATAAGCATTCTCCAAGCATAATTCTTTAGAGACATGACTTTAGATATCACACCCTCAAAAACCTCATTGGGAAAAGGAAATTGAGTAACCAAACACTTCACGGTAAAAATAATTCAAAATTGAGCTTGTACAAAATAAAAATGCATTCATAAATTTAACAAAGTAGATTTGATGTGAATTAGAAGATATCTTATTGTCGACAAAAGTACTATTTTACGTCATAATTGAAGTATGTTTCAAATTTGCTTGTGTATGTAGGTAGATATTCGCGAAGTTCCATACTGTAAAGAAATTATCCCAAACCTTAAACATTTAGGAGAGTCCATATCATAAACAATCTGAAAATATGCTATGGGAATAATCGAAGGAATAAATAAATAATTAATTAATTTAAAAGATATTATTTTAAGCTTAATCTCTAGAATGAGGTAAACTATCAAATATTTTGTTTGCATCTAGTATAACTAAAATCATCAAAACGAGTCCGTAAAAAAGATAAATCGAACTAATAAAATCATGACTCATTTAGAAATGGTTCAATTTGACTCGATTCATGTAACTCGTGAATTAAACAAATTTGGATGGAGTGGATATGGGTTAACTCGTTTAACCCTTTTTTTTTGGTATATAAAGTCTTTTTTGGTAAGAAGTCTTTTTTGGTAAAAAGTCTTTTTTTACTTAACTAACTTTTTAGACTTGATGAGTTACTGTGAAAATATACAAATGCGTGATAATCTTTATATGGATATCGAGTAAATAAAATGCTAAAATTATGTAGTACTTTTCTTTGAGAAATGTTAGAGAACCAGCAAAATTTATTATTTTTGACCAACAGTTAATGTTTAAAAGTGTGAGTTAAAAATATGTTGTTAAATTGCTAAAATAAAGATATTGACCTGATAGTAAAAAATGTTGGTCAAAAACAATAAATTTTGCTGGCTCATTTTTTTTTAATCTTTAGGTGGGTTGCTCGACCACGAACGGAGAGCAAAGTATAGGAACTCAATAAACAAGACAAATTAAGTAAACTAACAAAAGCAAATCCCAACTTTACCAATAACACACCGCACTCACAAGTCACACCCTGACACATGAAAACTAAATAAACAAACACACCTCCTACTCAATCAAGATAAGAGTCCAAAGACCAAATTATACTTAATTGATTGAAACACTTTTTAGGTTTTGAAAATTGTCAAACTAATTCTATTTTTATTCCATTCGATACTTTAATATGTTTGTTTAAGTTGTTTAAGATTTAGGAGGTAAAGATGACTTGAAAAGATAGAAAAAAAATGCAAAAGTAGAGATTTTATAAAAAAATTAAGATTTGACAAAGTTGTAAAGATGCATGTACATCATGCATGTATACACATGAAATGCGTACACATCATACTCTACTTGTGGATTAGGATTAATTAAGCCTAATTAACTTTTTTTAAATTATAGAGATTGATGAATTGAATTTGCTCTTTGTAATTATCATGTGGTTAATGATAAGAATAATAATTTTTAATCCTCAACCCTTAAGAGTGCATAGAAAAACGTGATAAAATTTTATCAAAATTAAATTATAATTTTATTTTGTTTGGACTATGTAATCTTTAAATGGATCAGTTAATTATTTTTATGTTAGTCTATATTAATTATAAATTTCTTACATATTCATACATTTATATTTTATACTTATTTTTTAAAAGAAAAACGCTACTTGATATTGCTATACTACATTACACATTATATATGCTAAATTACTGACATGTAATTATTTTTAAGTGTTTAATATATTAATTAATGATATTCATAATAATACTACTATCTACTAATAATATTTCTATTTTCTTTTTTTGGTTAAGTAAAGAGGTTAATGTTTAAAGAACTACATTACAAACTAAGCGGAGTAAAGATGTCCTTCTAACATCATTAAAGAAGATTCATTATCTATTTTAGAGGGGTGTTCCAAAAATATATATCTAGCTCTAGAATTAAATTTTTATGTGCTAGAAAATCTGATATCTGTTGCCTTCTCTATATATATTTATAAAATGAATCTCCCAATTATTTTCTTTTCACTGATGTATATTTCTAATGAGAGCGGTTGGATGATTTTTCAAGGTTTTGTTCTCATTCATGCTAGCGACTAGAGTTACACTCAACAATGATTCTTCTTAATCCCCGTGTCTAAGCTATTTTGAGTCCCTAGTCAATTCTCAAAAGTTCTGCTCTATATGTTGTGTAATCCCCAATATAAAAAGACAACCCGCTATGCATTTTCCTTCATTATTCCTAATGAATTCTCTGTATCCTGCTTTTTTATATTCATTGTGTCTGGAGCCATCAGTATTTAGAGTCACCTAATTTTGGGATGAGGATTCTACTTAACGTGTTTCTCTTCTTTTGTCTAAAAATGCTATGTTTCTTTCTCCTTTCAAAAGTTTTATTTATCTCCAGTTTTTTTCAGGATCTCACACTGAGATTGTAGTGGCATTTCATAGCATTATTCATGTATTTTCCTATTCCTCCAATTTCACATCTTCCAAATTACTGTAATAAAGATGTCCATCCAATTACTCTTCTCTCTCTATTGAGTTATTCTTTAAAGTTTATCCCGACCCATTGTTCAATGTTGGCTTCAAAGAAAAGTTGGTTATAGCTCGGGTTTAATAGGCTTGACCAAATTGGGGATATTCTTTTACAGTTTCTCATCGCATGCAAAATGTCCTCTTCCTGATTTGGACAAAAAGCACAGCTACCTTCCCCACCAAACAGTTTCTTTTTTCTCTAGTTTGTGAACATGCGGACGTGCATCAATCTCCACATGAAGGTCTTGGCTTTTCGGGGTCCTTTCCACTTCCACATAGTGGTCCAGATAGTTGATGTTGGTTGCTTCCACTTTGCTAGGAGAAAGTTTCATCCTTTAAGTGGATCTAACCCATACAGTCATCGTCACTGTAACTTCTCGAAGGAGGGTGTGCCACAATTTTTTTCACAAATATTTTCAGGCAGGTTTGATTTTAGTTTAGCTATGTTCCAATTTTCTCTTTCGTTGTTCCAATCTCTCACTACACTTTCCTTATCAAAATTGTTATGGGTCACAAAATTTTTCAGAGTTCCAATCCTCTCCACGCAATTGTTATACCAGAAGCTCGTTGAATCTCCGTTTTGCATAAAAATGATGGTGTGGTTTTGGAATGTCGACCAAAGTCAAACAAGCTTTTTCCATAGGTTAGATTCTAATTTTTTGGCTGAAGGTGTTGAAGTGAAAAAGTTTTCATTATTGTATTTTTGACTGAAAATCTGAGACCATAGTACATTAGGAATTTTCCTAAGTTGCCAAATGAGCTTATATAAGAAAGCCTTATTTATTAACTCCAAATTTCTGAATTCTAAACCTCCACCATGTTTTGGTAAGCATAGGGTTTTACTACTGATGGAATCAAGTCTTCTTTTGTATTTTATGTCTTCCCATATGAAATTTCTCTGTACCTTTCTCTATATTTCTTTGCAAATAGCTTTGGAAACTCTATCATGCTGCATGTCAAAATTTATGTTGAGATTATAGCAGATTGGGCAAATGTCACTCTTCGTAAAGGATAAGACTTTACTCTTCCATCCTTTCCATTTGCCATGAAGAGCTCGTTTGGGAAGTAGCAGAAGCTACTTTTTTGACTTTTGGATTATGAGAAGTCACAATTTGCGTGTTTGGCACCATTTTAGAAAAGCTTTTAACTTCCCGAAAAGTTAATTTACAGCTTTTCAAAGAAGTAGAAATATATGACTTCTCTACTTCTCGATAAGTCATTCTATCACTTCCTTAAAAAAAATTTAATTTCAAAACAAAAAAAAATCTACTTTCCTTCTTAACTCTGTGAAAAATACTGACCCTTCATCACCACCATTTTCACGCAATGTCTGCTAGAAGCACTGGCCTTCTACCATCATTTCACCATCATTCTCACACAATGTTCCAAACGTCCCCTTTTTCACGTAATGATTCATCTGATGGAAGTATTGATCCACCACCACCATTTTCAGACAATATTGCATCTGAACAACTTACTGCATATATTCCTTCTAAATATTTTTTATCATTTTATCACTCTATTTTTTATTATTAAATTTGTATTTAACTGTGGTATGAAATTTTAGTTTTAATTTTATTTTTTTCACATGTGATTTTATAACTTGCTATTATTTTCATAGTTAATTATAGCAAGTTCTTGACCTCAATAAAGGAGAAGGGAGTTCTAATAGGAGTAAAAAAAATAAAAAACAGCAACAAAATATACATTGACACATATTTTATATTTATTTTTTTTTCACCTACCATATCATACACAATATTAGTGATTAGGTTATGTAAAATCAACATTCAATATTGGAAAGTATTTGTTATCATAGTTATTTTAATATTCATTTTCTTCTGTAAAAAAAAAAATTATTTTTGAGTTATTTATCCAAACGCTACAACTTTAAAATAAGTACTTTTATAACTAAAAATCCAAACACAAAATAACTTATTTATAAGCTGCTATTAATAAAAGTCCTTATACTTTAAGCTCTTTTTTCAAAAGAACTTATTTAACTTATTTACCCAAACTGGCCTAATTCTTTCTAGAACTACTTTGAAATTGTCTTTCTTCTTTCTGTTGTTGTTAAGCATTATTCCTTGGTATCTTCCAAGGGTCCTATTTTCTTTAAAATCATACTTTTTCAGAATCTCCAATCTAGTTGTTGCTAGGGCATTCTTAGAGAACACAATAGAAGATTTGTGACTATTAATTTGCAGTGCAGTTGCTTCACAAAAAAGCCCCAAAGTCATTTTAATGTTCTCCATTTGTTGCGTTGATGCTTCTGCAAAAAGGAGTAAGGCGTCAATAAACATAAGATGGGAAAGATGAATCCCATTCCTGCCGATTACAAAAAGGTTCCAGCTTCCATTGACCATATCCTTTTTCAATCAGTTGAGATAATTTATCCATGAAAATGACAAAGAGGTAAGGAGATAGTGGGTCTCCTTGCCTAATGCCTCTTATAGGGATAAAAATTATCAGTTTTGCCTTCGTTTCATAATACGTTATAGTTGACCTTAGAGACCCCCTTCATGATTATATTAACTACTCATTGGGGCAAGCAGAACTCCTTTAGTCTATATTCAATGAAACTCCATCTGATCTTATCATAAGTCTTTTCGAAGTCATTTTTTATTTTCATGTAGAATTTTCTGCCTCATATCCTTTTCATCGAATGCATGACTTCTTTCACAATAAGTATTATCATTATTTTTCCATCTTGGGATAAGGCTTCTGGTAAAGAGCAATTCTATCACCAAAAAAATGTTTTATCCTTTGTATAAGGATTTTAGTGATGATTTTATACTTTACATTGCACAAAGCGATGGGCCTGAATTGGTTAATGAACTCTAAGTGCTGAATTTTCGAAATGTGAGCTAAGAGAGTAGTATTTATGTCCTTGATAAGAGTTAAAGAGTAGGATGAATCCAACAAGCTTTGACAAAACTACATGTCTTCTCTTTAGTAATCTCCCAATTATTCTTGAAAAAGGTTGCTAGAAAGCCATCGTCTTCGGGTGCTATTAAAGATCCATTGTTAAACAAAGCTTTCTTTATTTCTATGTCTATCGGTATGGCTTCTAAGTACCTGCAATTCAAACAATCTAAATTAGATATGTTAACACTACAAAAAAAAAAATGCTGAGTACTGTCGAATTTACCATCAAAAAAATGAAAAAAATTCGACGGTAATTAAGTTACCGTTAGAATAAATTAGACAGTATAAACCTCACCGGTAACATAATACCGGCAGATTTCTTGCGTTAGACGGTAATTTCCGTCGGATTTAGTGATGGAATATAGTTAGCACTAAAATGGAATCTGGTGAATGTTACCGGCAGAATCTTTCGACAGTAACGTTGCCATTATATTGTACGTTTCCCCGCCAACTTACTGTCGGAATTCGACAGTAGTCTTTTTTATTTTTTTAAATCTTTTTTCGTCCATCTATAATGTATTTCTGTTAATTAATAATTGAAATAGTACTTTAAACTTGATGTAAAATATCAAAAATATAAATTAAACATACGGAACGACTTGAAATTGAAATATCTGAAACAATGCTAATTATATTACATTCTTCGCAAAGTTTCTTAAAGAAATACATGTCACAGAACTATGTTTACATTAAACCTATTCAGAGTCATCATCTACTTCCTTTGGTTTACTATCCTCCTCTTCCAAGGTAGTTTTCTGATTATCATCGAACTGGTCTTCCTCTTCTTCGTCGTCATCGACCCCGTCTTCTTCTTGAAGATCGTCGTCATCTGGTGGATGTGCGTCGGCATCTATTCCAAGTTCAATGATCTCATCATCCATAACAGCAGACCTAAGGGTGATCGACTCACCAGTATCAACCACCATTTTTGAAGGAGTTGGGTCATCAATCTGGTAAGGTTCCTGACCCTCTGTCCTATCATTAGACTCGATGCGGCCTTTTGGCTTAGTCTTAATTACAACCACCCAACTAGACTTACATTAACCCGAATCAGACAAAACGTATACCTATCATGCATTTTGAGGTAAAATAATAGGATAGTAGTGCCTATATTTCCTGGTTACATTAACTTTAGTGATATTGTAGTCTTTGTAATTTCGTGTTTCTTGTCGCAAACTTGGATCATACCATTCACATTTAAACACACGTACCTTGTACATAGTGCGATAAAAATACTCTAATTCAATTATGATGTGCAACACCGTACACCAAACCAATCAGAATGAACCCCGCCTGAATCCCCACGAACCCAAACTCTGGTATTATCTGATTTCTTTCCAATCAACCACTTTAAGGCATGAAATCAATATCCATTAACATTGTATATCGGGTAGCTAGTGTCCTTATTCATTGGGTCCCAACTAAGTCAAGTAGTTCTAAATCTGTTGTGTCAGTTAGCTGCATGCTAACGTATTTTCTAAACCAATGTGATAAATTGTTCAATGAGGTATCAGGATTTGCTTCTTAGAATAACCTATATGATTCATCATTGGATAAAGAAGTTTTAATTAGATTATGAAATTAGGTAAAAGCTAGTGATGTGATTCATCATAGTAGTTACCTCCTCACTATAGAGCTTTTGGTAAAAGCTAGTGATGTGATTCTTAAGTTATTGTTCTTCCTCTATCTAATTTTCTCCTTGATCTTTAAGGGTGAACGCGGATCGAATCGAATATGGCCAAAATTTTGATCCGGTTTACACTAAAATCATCGGATCGAATCCAATATCCACAACTTTTGATTTTGGATCCGATCTGATCGGCATATTTACGAATTGGATCGGATTTGGATATATCAGCAAAGCATAAAAATACTTTTAAAAGCTTATTTTTATTAAAAATATCAATAAAATTTTTTTTCTACTCTTTTAAACATGTTTTCTCTTAAAATAATATTAAACATACTTTTTTTAAATAAATAGAAATAAAATAATACAACATATATGATAGTTATTAGTTGAAATAAAACATAAAAAGAATATTTACTTATTTATTTATTTTTGCGGATCCCCGGATATGCGGATACCTACGTAGAATTCGCAATCTGATCCTTAGTTTGTTGATCGGATTTGATCTGATTCGATAACCTTGCAGACCAGATCTATATCTGTAATTTTTATATCGAATCCTGATAAACACCACAAGTATGCGGATCGGATTTGATCCATGAACACCCCTGGTGATCTCTAAGCCTTAGAATCCTATTCTTTCTATGGTCTTAGTGTGATAGAACTTTGTATTTCGATCTTCATCCATTATCCATTGTGCCCTTGATTTTTGGAGCCGAAAAATTTCATCTTTGTCTAGGATCTTATTTAACTCCTTATTAAGAGCTTCCAGTTCATCCAAAAAATGGTTGCGGCCGCAGCTGTCGCTTCTTTGTAGGGTGTGCAAAAAAACTAGTTTCACTGAACTAAATTGAAACTGAACTGAAACTGTTTTAAATAAACTAGTTTTTTAAAATAAAAAACTGAAATGAAACCATAGTTTTTATGAAAACCAGTTTATTAAAAACCAGTTTTTATGGTTCAATTTAGTTTTAAACCAAATTAAAACTGGTTTTATTTAAACTCTAAAATTAATTTTTACATACTCTTTCTCTCTCTCTCCCTTCACTTTCTCTCTCCCCTTGTTCTCTCTCCTCTTTCTCCCCCTCTCTCCCTTCTCTCTCTCTTTTCCCTTTCTTCCTTCTCTCCCCCTCTCTCTCTCTCTCTCCCTTCTCTCTCTCCTTTACCCCTCTCTCTCTCTCCGTCTCTCTTCCTCTCTCTTTCCTCTTTTTCCCTCTCCTCTCTCTCTCTCTCTCTCCTCTCCCTCTCTCTCTCTCTCTCTCTCTCTTTTCCCTCTCTATCTCTCTCTCTCTCTCTCTCTCTCTCTCTCTCCCTCTCCTTTCCCGTCTCTCTTCCTCTCTCTCCTCTCCTTCCTCTCTCTCCCCCTCCCATCTCTCTTCGTCTCTCTCTCTCTCTCTCTCACTCTCTCTCTCTCTCTCTCTCTCTCTCTCTCTCCTCCCTTCTCTCTCTCTCCCTCCTTTTCCTCGCTCTTCCCTTTTCTTTCTCTCTCTCTCTCACCCCTCTTTCTTCCTCTCTCTCTCTCTCTCTCTCTATCTCTCTCTCTCTCTCTCCTTCTCTTTCTTCCCCTCCTCTATATCTCTTTTTTCCTCTCGCTCTCTCTCCCTCTCTTTTCTTTTTCTCCCCTCTCCCTCGCTCCCCCTCATTTCCCCCTTCTCTCTCTCTCTTTTCCCTTTTTTCTATCTCTCCCCTTTTGTTTCTCTCTCACCCTCCCTTCTCTCTTCCTCTTTCTCTCTCTTCTTTTTCCCTTTTCTCTCTTTCTCTCTCTTCTTCTCCCTCTTTCTTTGCCCTCCTCTCTCTCTCTCCTCTTTCTTCCCTTCCTTTCTCTCTCTCCTCTTTCTTCCCTTCCTTTCTCTCTTTTCTCTTTCTCACTCAACCTTCTCTCACTCTATATCCCTCTTCTCTCTCTCCTCGTCTTTTCTCTAAAATAAGAGAAAGAAGAAGGAAGAGAAAAAAGAGGAAAAAATAGGAGAGAAGGAGAGATAGAAAAAAAGAAAGAGAGGAGGAGGGGGAGAGAGAGAAATAGAGAGAAGAGAGGGGAGAAAGAGTGCAAGAGAGAGAAAAAGAGAGAGAGGGAGAGAAAGTGAGAGAGACAGAGAGAAAGAGAGAGGGAGAGAGAGAGAGAGGGGGGGAAGAGGGAAGGAGAGAAAGTGAGAGAGAAAGAGAGATGTAGAGAGAGAGGATGGGAAGAGGGAAGGAGAGAGATAGAGAGGAGGAGAGATAGGGGAGACAGAATGAGAGAAAGGGATAGAGGGAGAAAAGGGAGAGAGAAAGGAATGGGAGGGGGAGAAAGAGGGGCAGGGGAAAGAGAGAGGAGGGGAAGAGAGAGGAAGATAAGAAGAGAGAGAGGGAGAGAGAGAAAAGGAAAGGGGGAGAGAAAGGAAGACAAAGAGAGGGAAAAGGAAGAAAGAGGGGGAGAGAGAGAGAGAAGAGGAAGAGTGAGAGGGGAAGGAGAGAGAGAAAAGGAGAGAAGGAGAGAGAGAGAGAGAAAAGAGGGAGAGAGAGGGAGAGAAAAGGAGAAAGAGAGGAAGAGGGAGAGAGAGAGAGAGAGAGAGAGAGAAAGAGATAGAGAGGAGGGAGAGAGGGAGAGAAGGAGAGAGAGAGAGAGAGAGAAAGAGAGAGAGAGATAAAGAGGAAGGAGAGAGAGGGAGAGAAGGAGAGAGAGGGAAGGAGAGAGAGGGGAAGAAAGAGAATGTAAAATCTAATTTTATATATGTTAAGAGAGAGAGAGAGGGAGAGAAGAGAGAGAGAAGGGGAGAGGAAAGGAGAAGAGGGAGAGAGAGAAGAAGAGGGATAGGGGAGAGAGAGAGAGAGAGAGAGAGAGAGGAGGGGAGAGAGAAAAGGAAAAGGGGGAGAGGAGGGAGAGAGAGAAAGGAGGGGGAGAGAGGGAGAGAGAGAAAGGAGGGGGAGAGAAGAAGAGAGAGAGGAAGAGGGGAAGGAGAGAGAGGGAGAAAAGGAGAGAGAGAGAGAGAGGGAGAAAGAGGGAGAGGGAGAGAGAGATGGGGGAGAGAGAGGGGGGAGAAAGAGAGAGAAGAAGAGAGAGAGTGGGAGAGAGGGGGAGAGAAAAAATGTAACTAATTTTATATATATTAAAAGTTAAAACTAGTTTTAGCCTATAAACCAGTTTAAACTGGTTTTTTCAATTAAAACTTATTTTATTTTTATGAACTGGTTTAAACTGGTGCACTGTATTGTAAACTGGTTTAAAACCAGTTTCTTATTTAACAAAGTAGTTTGGTTCAGTTTTTAAACCATTTAAAATGGTTTAGTGCAGTTTCAGTTCAGTTTATGAAAAAACTGAACCATGAACACCCCTACTTCTTTGAATACCTGCTAACCTATTTGAATTGGTTCTTTTGGTTTCAAGAAAATGTTATCAAAAGTCTTTGAATATCACTTTTTGAGCTCTTCTCTTATATTGGATAAAGTCAAATTGAGGTTGTTGTTATTATTCCAAGGATTGTACAAAAAAGATTCATACTACCGATCGGATGAAAAACATGATCACAAATCTGAAGGATCTATTATCTCTTAGGTTGTTGGTGTTGCTATCCTTGATACGGAGTGGATGATGGCCAGAGTTGGTCCTATGAAGAATTCTCACACCGCTTCTTGGTACTTGAGCCACTATTTGGGATTAGAGAGAGCTCTATCCAGCCTTTTGAAGACTCTCTCATAACCATTCCATAGAGATCCCTTCCAAGTATATCTACTCCCCACAAAGCCCAAGTCAATGAACCTGCATTTGTTGATCCAATTGGCGAAATGGTTGTTGTTTCTAGCCTCCACCAGGCTACTTCCCTTTTTCTTATTTTGCTCTTTGATCTCATGCCAATCTCCCACCAAGATCCAAGAATTTGTAGCACTTCTCAGCCAAAGAAGATTTCTGATATGAGGCTGTGGAATAGCGTGCATGATGAGCGGATAATTTATACGCTTTTTGGCATTGTTTTTAGTATGTTTTTAGTAGGATCTAGTTACTTTTAGGGATGTTTTCATTAGTTTTTATGTTAAATTCACATTTCTGGACTTTACTATGAGATTGTGTGTTTTTCTGTGATTTCAGGTATTTTCTGGCTGAAATTGAGGGACTTGAGCAAAAATCAGATTCAGAGGTTGAAGAAGGACTGCTGATGCTGTTGGATTCTGACCTCCCTGCACTCAAAGTGGATTTTCTGGAGCTACAGAACTCGAAATGGCGCTCTTCCAATTGCGTTGGAAAGTAGACATCCAGGGCTTTCCAGAAATATATAATAGTCCATACTTTGGCCAAGAATAGACGATGTAAACTGGCGTCCAATGCCAGCTTTCTACCCAATTCTGGCGTCTAGCGCCAGAAAAGGAGCCAAAACCAGAGTTGAACGCCCAAACTGGCACAAATACTGGCGTTCAACTCCAAGAAGAACCTCTACACGTGAAACACTCAGGCTCAACCCAAACACACACCAAGTGGGCCCCGAAAGTGGATTTATGCATCAATTACTTACTCATGTAAACCCTAGTGACTAGTTTATTATAAATAGGACCTTTTACTATTGTATTAGGCATCTTTGGTCTCAGTTTTAATCCATTGTTCATCTTAGGAGACTATTGATCACGTTTTAGGGGGCTGGCCATCTCGGCCATGCCTGAACCTTCACTTATGTATTTTCATACGGTAGAGTTTCTACACTCCATAGATTAAGGTGTGGAGCTCTGCTGTTCCTCAAAGATTAATGCAAAGTACTACTGTTTTCTATTCAATTCATCTTATTTCACTTCCAAGATATCCATTCGCACCCAAGAACGTGATGAAGGTGATGATTATGTGTGACGCTCATCATTCTTCTCCTTTATGAACGCGTGCCTGACAAACACTTCTGTTCTACATGAAATAAGCTAGAATGAATATCTCTTAGATCTCCTAACCAGAATCTTCGTGGCGTAAGCTAGAATGATGGCGGCATTCAAGAGAATCCGGAAAGTCTAAACCTTGTCTGTGGTATTCCGAGTAGGATTCAATGATTGGATGACTGTGACGAGCTCCTAACTCGCGATTGCAGGGCGTTAGTGACAGACGCAAAAGGATAGTAAATCCTATTCCATCATGATCGAGAACCGACAGATGAATAGTCGTGCCGTGACAGGGTGCGTGAGCATATTATTCACTGAGAGGATAAGATGAAGCCATTGGCAAGGGTGATGCCTCCAGACGATTAGCCGTGCCGTGACAGGGCATTGGATCATTTTCCCGAGAGATGACCGAAAGTAGCCATTGACAGTGGTGATGTATCACATAAAGCCAGCCATGGAAAGGAGTAAGACTGATTGGATGAAGATAGCAGGAAAGCAGAGGTTCAGAGGAACGAAAAGCATCTCCATTCGCTTATCTGAAATTCCTACCAATGATTTACATAAGTACCTCTATCCCTATTCTATTATTTATTATTCGAAAACTCCATAATTATTTTATATCCGCCTGACTGAGATTTACAAGGTAACCATAGCTTGCTTCATACCAACAATCTCCGTGGGATTCGACCCTTATTCACGTAAGGTATTACTTGGACGACCCAGTGCACTTGCTGGTTAGTTGTATCGAAGTTGTGACAGACAATAAAACTAGATCAGAGCACCAGGCCTTTGAAGCCATGGATATGTATCACAATTTCGTGCACCAAGTTTTTGGCGCCGTTGCCGGAGATTGTTCGAGTTTGGACAACTGACGGTTCATCTTGTTGCTCATTAGGTAATTTTCTTTTTATTTTATTTTCAAAAATTTTTCAAAAATATTTCTAAAATTTTCTCATCTGTTTTCGAAAATAATAAAAATGTTTTCAAAAAAAATTTTTATTCAAAATTTTTAAGAATGAATTCTAGTGTTTCATGAAGCATGTTGAAGCCTGGCTGGCTGTAAAGCCATGTCTAATTCCTTTGGGAATGAGTATGTCAGGCGTGTCATGTCTGAATTACAAGCTGAAGCTTGGCTGGCAATTGGCCATGTCTAGTGTTTTGGACTGGAGCTTTCTTTGAAAGCTTGGCTGGCTAGTGAGCCATGTCTAATTCATGGACTGAAGCTTTAGACTAAGAATGCAAGATTCCTGGAATTCATATTAAAAATTTTGGAATCCTTATTTTTCTTTTTTCAATTAATTTTTCGAAAAAAATCCAAAAAAATTAGAAAATCATAAAAATAAAAAATATTTTTGTGTTTCTTGTTTGAGTCTTGAGTCATGTTATAAGTTTGGTGTCAATTGCATATGCATCTTGCATTTTTCGAAAATTCTCATGCATTCATGGTGTTCTTCATGATCTTCAAGTTGTTCTTGGTAAGTCTTCTTGTTTGATCTTGATGATTTTTTGTTTTGTGTCTTTTCATGTTTATCATATGCATTCTTGAATTCTTAGTGTCTAAGCATTAAAGAATTCTAAGTTTGGTGTCTTGCATGTTTTCTTTGCATTAAAAATTTTTCAAAATTGTGTCTATGATGTTCATCTTAACATTCAAAGTGTTCTTGGTGTTCATCTTGACATTCATAGCATTCTTGCATGCATCACATGTTTTGATCTAAAAATTTCATGCATTGCATCTTTTTAGTGTTTTTCTCTCTTGCATCATAAAAATTCAAAAATCAAAAAAATATCTTTCCCTTTTTCTCTCATCAAATTCGAAAATTTGGGTTGACTTTTTCAAAAATTTTTAAAATCAAGTTGTTTCTTATAAGTCAAATCAAATTTTCAATTTGAAAATCTTATCTTTTTCAAAATCTTTTTCAAAAATCAAATCTTTTTCAAAATTCTTAGTTATTTTCGAAAATTCCAAAAATATTTTTTTCAAAAATCTTTTTCTTATTTTTAGACCAAATTTTCGAAAATAACATAAATAATTAATGTTTTGATTCAAAAATTTGAAGTTTGTTACTTGCTTGTTAAGAAAGATTCAAACTTTAAGTTCTAGAATCATATCTTGTGATTTCTTATGAATCAAGTCATTAATTGAGATTTTAAAAATCAAATCTTTTTCAAAACTAATTTCTAAAATATCTTCTTATCTTATCTTTTTCAAAAATTCGATTTCAAAATATCTTTTCTAACCTCCTAACTTCTTATCTTTTCAAAATTTGTTTCAACTAACTAACTAACTTTTTGTTTGTTTCTTAACTTTTTCAAAACTACCTAACTAACTCTCTCTCTCTAATTTTCAAAAATATCTTCCCTCTTTTTCAAAAATTTCTTTTTAATTAACTAATTATTCTTATTTTTTATTTTTGATTTTAAAAATTTTCGAAAATTACTAACATTTTTCAAAAACCATTTTCGAAAATCACTAACTCTTTTTCAAAAAAATATTTTCGAAAATTTTCCCTCTCCCATCTCATTCTATTTATTCATTCATATCCTAACATCTCATCTCACATATCTAGCCTCCTCACAGTTGTGTTTCTTCCATTATATTACATTCTTTGTCTCCCCCTCTTCTTCTACTCACACAGGGATCCCTATACTGTGGTATAAAGGATCTCTATTATTATTATTATTATTTTTCTATGCCTTCTTCTTTGTCATATGAGCAGGAGCAAGGATAAGAACATTCTTGTGGAAGCAGATCCAGAACCTGAAAGGACTTTGAAGAAAAAATTAAGAGAAGCTAAAATACAACAATCCATAAATAACCTTTCAGAAATTTTCGAACAGGAAGAGGAGATGGCAGCCGAAAATAATAATAATGTAAGGAAGATGCTTGGTAACTTCACTGCACCTAATTCCAATTTACATGGAAGAAGCATCTCCATTCCTGCCATTGGAGCAAACAACTTTGAGCTGAAACCTCAATTAGTTTCTCTGATACAGCAGAACTGCAAGTTTCATGGACTTCCATCTGAAGATCCTTTTCAGTTCTTAACTGAATTCTTGCAGATATGTGATACTGTTAAGACTAATGGAGTAGATCCTGAAGTCTACAGGCTCATGCTTTTCCCTTTTGCTGTAAGAGACAGAGCTAGATTATGGTTGGATTCTCAACCCAAAGACAGCCTGAACTCTTGGGATAAGCTGGTCACGGCTTTCTTAGCCAAGTACTTTCCTCCTCAAAAGCTGAGCAAGCTTAGAGCTGATGTTCAAACTTTCAGACAGAAAGAAGGTGAATCCCTCTATGAAGCTTGGGAAAGATACAAACAGTTGACCAAAAAGTATCCTTCTGACATGCTTTCAGAATGGACCATCCTGGATATATTCTATGATGGTTTATCTGAGCTATCAAAGATATCACTGGACACTTCTGCAGGTGGATCCATTCACCTAAAGAAAATGCCTGCAGAAGCTCAAGAACTCATTGACATGGTTGCTAATAACCAGTTCATGTACACTTCTGAAAGGAATCCTGTGAACAATGGGACGCCTATAAAGAAGGGAGTTCTTGAAGTTGATACTCTGAATGCCATATTGGCTCAGAATAAAATATTGACTCAGCAAGTCAATATGATCTCTCAGAGTCTGCATGGAATGCAAGCTGCATCCAACAGTACTCAAGAGGCTTCTTATGAAGAAGAAGCTTATGATCCTGAGAACCCTGCAATAGCAGAGGTGAATTACTTAGGTGAACCTTATGGAAACACCTATAACTCATCATGGAGAAATCATCCAAATTTCTCATGGAAGGATCAAAAGCCTCAACAAGGCTTTAATAATTGTGGAAGAAACAGGTTTAGCAATAGCAAGCCTTTTCCATCATCCACTCAGCAACAGACAGAGAACTCTGAACAAAATGCTGCTAATTTAGCAAATCTAGTCTCTGATCTATCCAAGGCCACTGTGAGCTTCATGAATGAAACAAGGTCTTCCATTAGAAATTTGGAAGCACAAGTGGGCCAGCTGAGTAAAAGGATCACTGAAATCCCTCCCAGTACTCTCCCAAGCAATACAGAAGAGAATCCAAAAGGAGAGTGCAAGGCCATTAACATAAGCAAAATGGCCGAACCCAATGAGGGAGAGGAGGACGTGAATCCCAAGGAGGAAGACCTCCTGGGACGTCCAGTGATCAATAAGGAGCTTCCCTCTGAGGAACCAAAGGACTCTGAGGCTCATCTAGAGACCATAGAGATTCCATTGAACCTCCTTATACCCTTCATGAGCTCTGATGAGTATTCCTCTTCTGAAGAGAATGAGGATGTTATTGAAGAGCAAAATGCCAAGTTTCTTGGTGCAATCATGAAGCTGAATGCCAAATTATTTGGCATTGATACTTGGGAAGTTGAACCTCCCTTGTTCATCAATGAACTAAGTGATCTGGATCAACTGACATTACCTCAGAAGAGACAGGATCCTGGAAAGTTCATAATACCCTGTACCATAGGCACCATGATCTTTAAGGCCCTGTGTGACCTTGGTTCAGGGATAAACTTCATGCCCCTCTCTGTAATAGAGAAACTGGGAATCTATGGGGTGCAAGCTGCTAGAATCTCATTAGAGATGGCAGACAACTCAAGAAAATAGGCTTATGGACAAGTAGAGGATGTGCTAGTAAAGGTTGAGGGCCTTTACATCCCTACTGATTTCATAGTCCTGGATACTAGAAAGGAAGAGGATGAATCCATCATCCTAGGAAGACCTTTCCTGGCCACAGCAAGAGCTGTGATTGATGTTGACAGAGGTGAAATAGTCCTTCAATGGAAAGAGAACTCCCTTGTGTTTAAAACTCAAGGATCTCCCTCTGCAACCATGGAGAGGAAGCAGAAAAAGCTTCTCTCAAAGCAGAGTCAACCAGAGCCCCCACAGTCAAACTCTAAGTTTGGTGTTGGGAGGCCACAACCAAACTCTAAGTTTGGTGTTGAACTCCCATATCCAAACTCTAAGTTTGGTGTTGGAGAGTCTCAACAAAGCTCTGCACATCTGTGAGGCTCCATGAGAGCCCACTGTCAAGCTATTGACATTAAAGAAGCGCTTGTTGGGAGGCAACCCAATTTTTATTTATCTAACTATTTTTTTCTCAGTTATATGTCTTTGTAGGTTCATGATCATGTGGAGTCACAAAATAAATATAAAAATTGAAAACGTAATCAAAAACAGCAGAAGAAAAATCACACCCTGGAGGAGCATCTGTCTGGCGTTCAGCGCCAGAACAGAGCATGGTTCTGGCGCTGAACGCCCAAAATGGGCAGCTTTTGGGCGCTGAACGCCAGAACAGGCATGGTTCTAGCGTTCAACGCCAGAAATGGCACACAAATGGGCGTTGAACGCCCAAAATAGCCACCAACCTGGCGCTGAACGCCCAGAGTTGGGTACAAAGGCATTTTTACATGCCTAATGGGTGCAGGGATGTAAATCCTTGAACACTCAGGATCTGTGGTCCCCACAGCATCCACTCAGGATCTGTGGACCCCACAGGATCCCCACCTACCTCCACTTACTTCTTCTCACCACTCTCTTTCACACAACCCCATAAACACTCTTCCCCAAAAACCCTTCACCAATCACCTCAATCTCTCTTCCCCATCACCTCTTCACCACTCACATCCATCCACTCTTCCCCATAAACCTACCTCATAAACTCCACCTACCTTCAAAATTCAAAACCAATTTCCCACCCAAACCCACCCATATGGCCGAAACCACATCTCCCTCTCCCTCTCCATATTTCTTCTTCTTCTTCTTCTATTCTTTTGTTTATTGCTCGAGGGCGAGCAATATTCTAAGTTTGGTGTGGTAAAAGCATAGCTTTTTTTGTTTTTCCATTACCATTGATGGCATCTAAGACCGGAGAATCCTCTAGAAGAGGGAAATGGAAGACAAGAGCTTCCACATCCGAGTCATGGGAGATGGAAAGGTTCATCTCCAAAGCCCATCAAGACCACTTCTATGATGTTGTGGCTAAGAAGAAGGTGATCCCTGAGGTCCCTTTCAAACTCAAAAGAAATGAGTATCCGGAGATCCGACATGAAATTCAAAGAAGAGGTTGGGAAGTTCTAACAAATCCCATCCAACAAGTCGGCATCCTAATGGTTCAAGAGTTCTATGCCAATGCATGGATCACCAAGAACCATGATCAAAGTAAGAACCCGGATCCAAAGAATTATGTTACAATGGTTCGGGGGAAATACTTAGATTTTAGTCCGGAGAATGTGAGGTTGGCGTTTAACTTGCCCATGATGCAAGGAGATGAACGCCCCTACACTAGAAGGGTCAACTTTAATCAAAGGTTGGACCAAGTCCTTATGGACATATGTGTAGAAGGAGCTCAATGGAAGGTTGACTCCAAAGGCAAGCCGGTTCAACTAAGATGATTGGACCTCAAGCGTGTAGCTAGAGGATGGTTGGAGTTCATTCAATGCTCAATCATTCCCACTAGCAACCGGTCTGAAGTTACTATAGACCGGGCCATCATGATCCATAGCATCATGATTGGAGAAGAGGTGGAAGTTCATGAGATTATACCTCAAGAACTCTACAAGGTGGCTGACAAGTCCTCCACTATGGCAAGGTTAGCCTTTCCTCACCTCATCTGCCACCTATGCAATTCGGCTGGGATTGACATAGAGGGAGATATCCTCATTAAAGAGGACAAGCCCATCACTAAGAAAAAGATGGAGCAAGCAAGAGAGCCCAGTCATGGAGCTCAAGAGGCGCAAGAAGCTCAATTCGATGAGATCCCGAAGATGCCTCAAATGCACTTTCCTCCACAAAATTATTGGGAGCAAATCAACACCTCCCTAGGAGAATTGAGTTTCAATATGGGACAACTAAGGGTGGAACATCAAGAGCACTCCATCATGCTTCATGAAATAAGAGAAGATCAAAAAGCAATGAGGGAGGAGCAACTAAGACAAGGAAGAGACATAGAAGAGCTCAAGGACATCATTGGTTCCTCAAGAAGGAAACGCCACCATCACTAAGGTGGATTCATTCCTTGTTCTTGTTTCCTCTATTTTTCGTTTCTATGTTATGTGCTTATCTGTGTTTGTGTCTTCATTACATGATCATTAGTAGTAGTAACTTTGTCTTAAAGATATGAATGTCCTATGAATCCATCACCTCTCTTAAATGAAAAATGTTTTAATTCAAAAGAACAAGAAGTACATGAGTTTCGAATTTATCCTTAAACTTAGCTTAATTATATTGATGTGGTGACAATGCTTCTTGTTTTCTGAATGTATGCTTGAACAGTGCATATGTCTTTTGAAGTTGTTGTTTAAGAATGTTAAATATGTTGGCTCTTGAAAGAATGATGACTAGGAGACATGTTATTTGATAATCTGAAAAATCATAAAAATGATTCTTGAAGCAAGAAAAAGCAGCAAAGAACAAAGCTTGCAGAAAAAAAAAAGAAAAAAAATAGGCGGAAAAAAAAATATAGAAAGAAAAAGAAAAAGCAAGCAGAAAAAGCCAATAACCCTTAAAACCAAAAGGCAAGGGCAAATAAAAAGGACCCCAAGGCTTTGAGCATCAGTGGATAGGAGGGCCTAAAGGAATAAAATCCTGGTCTAAGCGGCTAAACCAAGCTATCCCTAACCATGTGCTTGTGGCGTGTAGGTGTCAAGTGAAAACTTGAGACTGAGCGGTTGAAGTCAAGGTCCAAAGCAAAAAAAGAGTGTGCTTAAGAACCCTGGAGACCTCTAATTGGGGACTTTAGCAAAGCTGAGTCACAATCTGAAAAGGTTCACCCAATTATGTGTCTGTGGCATTTATGTATCCGGTGGTAATACTGGAAAACAAAGTGCTTAGGGCCACGGCCAAGACTCATAAAGAAGCTGTGTTCAAGAATCATCATACTGAACTAGGAGAGTCAATAACACTATTCGAAATCTGAAGTTCCTATAGATGCCAATCATTCTGAACCTCAATGGATAAAGTGAGATGCCAAAACTATTCAAGAGGCAAAAAGCTATAAGTCCCGCCCATTTGATTGGAGCTATGTTTCATTGATAGTTTAGAATTTATAGTATATTCTCTTCTTTTTTTCAGTTGCTTAGGGACAAGCAACAATTTAAGTTTGGTGTTGTGATGAGCGGATAATTTATACGCTTTTTGGCATTGTTTTTAGTATATTTTTAGTAGGATCTAGTTACTTTTAGGGATGTTTTCATTAGTTTTTATGTTAAATTCACATTTCTGGACTTTACTATGAGATTGTGTGTTTTTCTGTGATTTCAAGTATTTTCTGGCTGAAATTGAGGGACTTGAGCAAAAATCAGATTCAGAGGTTGAAGAAGGACTGCTGATGCTGTTGGATTCTGACCTCCCTGCACTCAAAGTAGATTTTCTGGAGCTACAGAACTCGAAATGGCACGCTTCCAATTGGGTTAGAAAGTAGACATCCAGGGCTTTCCAGCAATATATAATAGTCCATACTTTGGCCAAGAATAAACGACGTAAACTGGCGTCCAACGCCAGCTTTCTACCCAATTCTGGCGTCCAGCGCCAAAAAAGGAGCCAAAACCAGAGTTGAACGCCCAAACTGGCACAAATACTGGCGTTCAACTCCAAGAAGAACCTCTACACGTGCAACACTCAGGCTCAGCCCAAACACACACCAAGTGGGCCCCGGAAGTGGATTTATGCATCAATTACTTACTCATGTAAACCCTAGTGACTAGTTTATTATAAATAGGACCTTTTACTATTGTATTAGGCATCTTTGGTCTCAGTTTTAATCCATTGTTCATCTTAGGAGACTATTGATCATGTTTTAGGGGGCTGGCCATCTCGGCCATGCCTGAACCTTCACTTATGTATTTTCATACGGTAGAGTTTCTACACTCCATAGATTAAGGTGTGGAGCTCTGCTGTTCCTCAAAGATTAATGCAAAGTACTACTATTTTCTATTCAATTCATCTTATTTAACTTCCAAGATATCCATTCGCACCCAAGAACGTGATAAAGGTGATGATTATGTGTGACGCTCATCATCCTTCTCCTTTATGAACGCGTGCCTGACAAACACTTCTGTTCTACATGAAATAAGCTAGAATGAATATCTCTTAGATCTCCTAACCAGAATCTTCGTGGCGTAAGCTAGAATGATGAAGGCATTCAAGAGAATTCGGAAAGTCTAAACCTTGTCTGTGGTATTCCGAGTAGGATTCAATGATTGGATGACTGTGACGAGCTCCTAACTCGCGATTGCAGGGCGTTAGTGACAGACGCAAAAGGATAGTAAATCCTATTCCAGCATGATCGAGAACCAACAGATGAATAGCCGTGCCGTGACAGGGTGCGTGAGCATATTATTCACTGAGAGGATAAGATGAAGCCATTGGCAAGGGTGATGCCTCCAGACGATTAGCCGTGCCGTGACAGGGCATTGGATCATTTTCCCGAGAGATGACCGAAAGTAGCCATTGACAATGATGATGTATCACATAAAGCCAGCCATGGAAAGGAGTAAGACTGATTGGATGAAGATAGCAGGAAAGCAGAGGTTCAGAGGAACGAAAAGCATCTCCATTCGCTTATCTGAAATTCCTACCAATGATTTACATAAGTACCTCTATCCCTATTCTATTATTTATTATTCGAAAACTCCATAATTATTTTATATCCGCCTGACTGAGATTTACAAGGTGACCATAGCTTGCTTCATACCAACAATCTCCGTGGGATTCGACCCTTACTCACGTAAGGTATTACTTGGACGACCCAGTGCACTTGCTGGTTAGTTGTATCAAAGTTGTGACAGATAATAAAACTAGATCAGAGCACCAGGCCTTTGAAGCCATGGATATGTATCACAATTTCGTGCACCAGTGCACAACAGTTAAGAATTCATTTTTCTTGCCAGGCACCTCAATCCTAACATGAATGAATTGTTGATCCAAATTTCTCCAATGAACCTTTGGTATGCGAAATTGTTACTCAGGTTGTGAATTATTGTTCGAAATTGATTCCCTAGTGATGGCACCAAAAACGGATGCACAGAACCATGATCTAAACATATCTTCACAACTTCGCATAACTAACCAGCAAGTGCACTAGGTCGTCCAAGTAATAAACCTTACGTGAGTAAGAGTCGATCCCACGAAGATTGTTGGTATGAAGCAAGCTATGGTCACCTTGTAAATCTCAGTCAGGCGGATATAAAATAGTTATGGAGTTTTCAAAATTAATAATAAAAGAAGGATAGAAATACTTATGTAAATCATTGGTGAGAATTTCAGATAAGCGTATGGAGATGCCTTCATTCCTCTGAACCTCCGCTTTCCACCTGTCTTCATCCAATCAGTCTTACTCCTTTCCATGGCTGGCTTTATGCAAGGGCATCACCGTTGTCAGTGGCTACGTCCCCTCCTCTTGTGAAAATGGTCCAAGATGCCCTGTCACGGCACGGCTAATCATCTGAGGTTCCCGATCATGCTGGAATAGGATTCACCCTCCTTTTGCGTCTGTCACTACGCCCAGCACTCGCGAGTTTGAAGCTCGTCACAGTCATTCAATCATTGAATCCTACTCGGAATACCACAGACAAGGTTTAGACTTTCCGGATTCTCTTGAATGCCGCCATCATTCTAGCTTACACCACGAAGATTCTGATTAAGAGATCTAAGAGACACTCATTCAATCTAAGGTAGAACGGAGGTGGTTGTCAGGAACGCGTTCATAGGGAATGATGATGATTGTCACGTTCATCACATTTAGGTTGAAGTGCGAATGAATATCTTAGAAGCGAAATAAGATGAATTGAATAGAAAACAGTAGTACTTTACATTAATCTTTGAGGAACAGTAGAGCTCCACACCTTAATCTATGGAATGTAGAAACTCTACCGTTGAAAATACATAAGTAATGAAGGTCCAGGCATGGCCGAATGGCCAGCCCCCAAAACGAGATCACAGGATCAAAATACAATCCAGGATTCAAAAAGATGTCTCATACAATAGTAAAAGGTCCTATTTATAATAAACTAGCTACTAGGGTTTACAGAAGTAAGTAATTGATGCATAAATCCACTTCCAGGACCCACTTGGTGTGTGCTTGGGCTGAGCTTGAGTGTTACACGTGTAGAGGTCCTTGGAGTTGAACGCCAGCTTTTGTGCCAGTTTGGGCGTTGAACTCCACTTTGTAGCTTGTTTCTGGCGCTGGACGCCAGAATTGGGCAGAGAGCTGGCGTTGAACGCCAGTTTGCGTCATCTAAACTTGGGCAAAGTATGGACTATTATATATTGCTGGAAAGCCCTGGATATCTACTTTCCAACGCAATTGGAAGAGCGCAATTTTGAGTTCTGTAGCGCCAGAAAATCCATTTTGAGTGCAGAGAGGTCAGAATCCAACAGCATCAGCAGTCCTTCTTCAACCTCTGAATCTGATTTTTGCTCAAGTCCCTCAATTTCAGCCAGAAAATACCTGAAATCACAGAAAAATACACAAACTCATAGTAAAGTCCAGAAATGTGAATTTAACATAAAAACTAATGAAAACATCCCTAAAAGTAACTAGATTCTACTAAAAACATACTAAAAACAATGCCAAAAAGCGTATAAATTATCCGCTCATCACAACACCAAACTTAAATTGTTGCTTGTCCCCAAGCAACTGAAAATAAAATAGGATAAAAAGAAGAGAATATACTATAAATTCCAAATTATCAATGAAACATAGCTCCAATCAAATGAGCGGGACTTATAGCTTTTTGCCTCTTGAATAATTCTGGCATCTCACTTTATCCATTGAGGTTCAGAATGATTGGCATCTATAGGAACTCAGAGTTTAGATAATGTTATTGATTCTCCTAGTTCAGTATGATGATTCTTGAACACAGCTTCTTTATGAGTCTTGGCCGTGGCCCTAAGCACTTTGTTTTCCAGTATTACCACCGGATACATAAATGCCACAGACACATAATTGGGTGAACCTTTTCAGATTGTGACTCAGCTTTGCTAAAGTCCCCAATTAGAGGTGTCCAGGGTTCTTAAGCACACTCTTTTTTTGCTTTGGACCTTGACTTTAACCGCTCAGTCTCAAGTTTTCACTTGACACCTACACGCCACAAGCACATGGTTAGGGACAGCTTGGTTTAGCCGCTTAGGCCAGGATTTTATTCCTTTAGGCCCTCCTATCCACTGATGCTCAAAGCCTTGGGATCATTTTTATTTATCCTTGCCTTTTGGTTTTAAGGGTTATTGGCTTTTTGCTCTTGCCTCTTGGTTTTAAGAGCTTTTGGCTTTTTCTGCTTGCTTTTTCTTTCTTTTTTTTTTTCGCTTATTTTTTTTCCTTTTTTTTTTTCTGCAAGCTTTGTTCTTTGCTGCTTTTTCTTACTTCAAGAATCATTTTTATGATTTTTCAGATTATCAAATAACATGTCTCTTTGTCATTATTCTTTCAAGAGCCAACATATTTAACATTCTTAAACAACAACTTCAAAAGACATATGCACTGTTTAAGCATGCATTCAGAAAACAAGAAGCATTGTCACCACATCAATCTAATTAAACTAAGTTCAAGGATAAATTCAAAACTCATGTACTTCTTGTTCTTTTGAATTAAAATATTTTTCATTTAAGAGAGGTGATGGATTCATAGGACATTCATAACTTTAAGACAAAGTTACTAACTCCTAATGATCATGTAATGAAGACACAAACATAGATAAGCACTTAACATAGAGAAAACAAAAAACAGAAGAAATAAGAACAAGGAATGAATCCACCTTAGTGATGGTGGCGTTTCCTTCTTGAGGAACCAATGATGTCCTTGAGCTCTTCTATGTCTCTTCCTTGTCTTTGTTGCTCCTCCCTCATTGCTTTTTGATCTTCTCTTATTTCATGAAGGATGATGGAGTGCTCTTGATGTTCCACCCTTAGTTGTCCCATGTTGGAACTTAATTCTCCTAGGGAGGTGTTGATTTGCTCCCAATAGTTTTGTGGAGGAAAATGCATATGAGGCCTCTCCGGGATCTCATGGTGATGAGCTTCCTGCGCCTCTTGAGCTCCATGAATGGGCTCTCTTGCTTGCTCCATCTTCATCTCCTTGCATCATAGGCAAGTTAAACGCCAACCTCACATTTTCCGGACTAAAATCCAAGTATTTCCCCCGAACCATTGTAACATAGTTCTTTGGATCCGGGTTCTTACTTTGATCATGGTTCTTGGTTATCCATGCATTGGCATAGAACTCTTGAACCATTAGGATGCCGACTGGTTGGATGGGATTTGTTAGAACTTCCCAACCTCTTCTTTGAATTTCATGTCGGATCTCCGGATACTCATTTCTTTTGAGTTTGAAAGGGACCTCGGGGATCACCTTCTTCTTAGCCACAACATCATAGAAGTGGTCTTGATGAGCTTTGGAGATGAATCTTTCCATCTCCCATGACTCGGAGGTGGAAGTTTTTGTCTTCCCTTTCCCTTTTCTAGAGGATTCTCCGGTCTTAAGTGCCATCAATGGTAATGGAAAAATAAAAAGCTTATGCTTTTACCACACCAAACTTAGAATATTGCTCGCCCTCGAGCAAGAAAATAAAGAATTAGATGAAGAAGAAGAAGAAAAGATGGAGAAGAGGGGGGAGGTGTGTTTCGGCCAAGAAGAGAAGAGAGGGTTGTGTTGTGTGAAAATGAGGAAGAATGGAAGGCTTTATATAGGGAAGGGAGGGGGTTTAAGTTTCGGCCATATGGGTGGGTTTGGGTGGGAAATTGATTTGAATTTTGAAGGTAGGTGGAGTTTATTGGGTAGGTTTATGGGGGAGAGTGGGTGGATGTGAGTGGTGAAGGGTTAATAGGGAAGAGGGATGGAGGTGATAAGTGAAGGGTTTTGGGGAAGAGTGTTTATTGGGAATAGAGGATGATTGAGAAGAGAGAAGAGAGTGAGTGGAGGTAGGTAGGGATCCTGTGGGGTCCACAGATCTTGAGGTGTTCAAGGATTTACAATCTTGCACCAAATTAGGCATGTAAAATGCCCTTGCACACAACTCTGGGCGTTCAGCGCCAGGTTGGTGCCCATTTTGGGCGTTCAACGCCCATTTGTTGCCCATTTCTGGCGTTGAACGCCAGAACCATGCTTGTTCTGGGCGTTCAGCGCCAGCTCCTCTCCAGGGTGCAATTCTGGCGTTCAGCGCCCAGATGATGCCCATTTTGGGCGTTCAGCGCCCAGATACTGCCCATTTTGGGCGTTCAGCGCCAGAACCATGCTCTGTTCTGGCGTTGAACGCCAGACAGGTGCTTCCTCCAGGGTGTGATTTTTCTTCCGCTGTTTTTGATTCTGTTTCTAAATTTTTCGTTTATTTTGTGACTCCACATGATCATGAACCTAAGAAAACATGAAAAACAAAAATAAAATTAGATAAATAAACATTGGGTTGCCTCCCAACAAGCGCTTCTTTAATGTCAATAGCTTGACAGTGGGCTCTCATGGAGCCTCACAGATGTGCAGAGCTTTGTTGAGACCTCCCAACACCAAACTTAGAGTTTAGTTGTGGCCTCCCAACACCAAACTTAGAGTTTGACTGTGGGGGCTTTGGTTGACTCTGCTTTGAGAGAAGCTTTTTCTGCTTCCTCTCTATGGATGCAGAGAGAGATCCTTGAGTTGTAAACACAAGGTTGTCCTTATTTAATTGAAGGATCAATTCTCCTCTGTCCACATCAATCACAGCTCTTGCTGTGGCTAGGAAAGGTCTTCCTAGGATGATGGATTCATCCTCTTCCTTTCCAGTATCCAGGACTATGAAATCAGCAGGGATGTAAAGGCTTTCAACCTTTACTAACACGTCCTCTACTTGTCCATAAGCCTGTTTTCTTGAATTGTCTGCCATCTCTAATGAGATTTTAGCAGCTTGTACCCCATAGATTCCCAGTTTCTCTATTACAGAGAGGGGCATGAGGTTTATTCCTGAACCAAGGTCACACAGAGCCTTAAAGATCATGGTGCCTATGGTACAAGGTATTATGAACTTTCCAGGATCTTGTCTCTTCTGAGGCAATGTCAGTTAATCCAGATCACTTAGTTCATTGGTGAACAAGGGAAGTTCATCTTCCCAAGTTTCAATACCAAATAATTTGGCATTTAGCTTCATGATTGCACCAAGGAACTTGGCAGCTTGCTCTTCAGTAACATCCTCATTCTCTTCAGAAGAGGAATACTCATCAGAGCTCATGAATGGCATAAGGAGGTTCAATGGAATCTCTATGGTCTCTAGATGAGTCTCAGATTCCTTAGGTTCCTCAGAGGGAAACTCCTTATTGATCACTGGACGTCCCAGGAGGTCTTCCTCCTTGGGATTCACGTCCTCTTCTTCCCTTACAGGTTCGGCCATGGTGGTTATGTCAATGGCCTTGCACTCTCCTTTTAGATTCTCTTCTGTATTGCTTGGGAGAGTACTAGGAGGGATTTCAGTGATCCTTTTACTCAGCTGGCCTACTTGTGCTTCCAAATTTCTAATGGAAGACCTTGTTTCATTCATGAAACTTACAGTGACCTTAGATAGATCAGAGACTAAATTTGCTAAGCTAGATGGATTCTGCTCAGAATTCTCTATCTGTTGCTGAGTGGATGATGGAAAAGGCTTGCTATTGGTAAACCTGTTTCTTCCACCATTATTAAAGCCTTGTTGAGGCTTTTGATCCTTCCATGAGAGATTTGGGTGATTTCTCCATGATGGATTGTAGGTGTTTCCATATGGTTCACCCATGTATTTTAACTCTGCTATTGCAGGTTTCTCAAGATCATAAGCTTCTTCCTCAGAAGATACCTCTTAAGTACTGTTGGATGCAGCTTGCATTCCATTCAGACTCTGAGAAATCATATTGACTTGCTGAGTCAATATTTTATTCTGAGCCAATATGGCATTCAGAGTATCAATTTCAAGAACTCCCTTCTTCATAGGCGTCCCATTACTCACATGATTCCTCTCAAAAGTGTACATAAACTGGTTATTAGCAACCATGTCAATGAGTTCTTGAGCTTCTGCAGGCGTTTTCTTTAGGTGAATGGATCCACCTGCAAAAGTATCCAATGACATCTTTGATAGCTCAGATAAACCATCATAGAATATATCCAGGATGGTCCATTCTGAAAGCATGTCAGAAGGACACTTTTTGGTCAGCTGCTTGTATCTTTCCCAAGCTTCATAGAGGGATTCACCTTCTTTCTGTCTGAAGGTTTGAACATCAACTCTAAGCTTGCTCAGCTTTTGAGGAGGAAAGAACTTGGCTAAGAAAGCCGTGACTAGCTTATCCCAAGAGTTCAGGCTATCTCTGGGTTGAGAATCCAACCATATTCTAGCTCTGTCTCTTACAGCAAAAGGGAAAAGCATGAGCCTGTAGACTTCAGGATCTACTCCATTAGTCTTAACAGTATCACAGATCTGCAAGAATTCAGTTAAGAACTGAAAATGATCTTCAGATGGAAGTCCATGAAACTTGCAGTTCTGCTGCATCAGAGAAATTAGCTGAGGTTTCAGCTCAAAATTGTTTGCTCCAATGGTAGGAATGGAGATGCTTCTTCCATGTAAATTGGAATTAGGTGCAGTAAAATCACCAAGCATTCTCCTTGTATTATTGTTGTTGGGTTCGGCTGCCATCTCCTTTACTTGTTCGAAATTTTCAATAAGGTTGTCTCTGGATTGTTGTAATTTAGCTTCTCTTAGTTTTCTCTTCAGAGTCCTTTCAGGTTCTGGATCAGCTTCAACAAGAATGCCTTTTTCTTTGCCCCTGCTCATAAGAAAGAGAAGAGAAAAAGAAAAGAAGAGGAATCCTCTATGTCACAGTAAAGAGGTTCCTTATTGTTAGTAGAAGAAGAAAAGAAGAAAAAATTCGAACACAGATAGAAGAGGGGGTTCGAATTTGGTGAGTGATGTGAGGAAGAGATGAGCGGAAGAGATGTTAGTAGATGAATAAATAAATAGAATAAGATGAGAGAGGGAGAGGATTTTCGAAAAATAATTTTTGAAAAAGAGTTAGTAATTTTCGAAAAATAATTTTTTTGAAAAAGGTTAGTAATTTTTTTTGAAAAGTTTAAAATCAAAAGTTAAAATAATTAATAAAAAAAAGAAATTTTGAAAAAGGAGGAAGATATTTTCGAAAAATAGAGAGAGAAAGTTAGTTAGGTGGTTTTGAAAAAGATAAGAAACAAACAAAAAGTTAGTTAGTTAGTTGAAACAAATTTGAAAATCAATTTTGGAAAGATAAGAAGATAAGAAGATATTTTTGAAAAGATATGATAGAAATTAGTTTTTGAAAAAGATTTGATTTTTAAAATCTCAATTAATGACTTGATTCACAAGAAATCACAAGATATGATTCTAGAACTTAAAGTTTGAATCTTTCTTAACAAGTAAGTAACAAACTTGAAATTTTTGAATCAAAACATTAATTGATGATGTTATTTTCGAAAATATGATGTAAAATTAAGAAAAAAAAATTTGAAAAATATTTTTGAAATTTTCGAAAATAACTAAAAAAAATTGAAAAAAGATTTGATTTTTGAAAAAGATTTTGAAAAAGATAAGATTTTTTTTTTAAATTGAAAATTTGATTTGACTCATAAAAACAACTAGATTTTAAAAATTTTTGAAAAAGTCAAATCTAATTTTCGAAATTTTAAGAGAGAAAAAGGGAAAGATATTTTTTATTTTTGAATTTTTATGATGAGAGAGAAAAACAAGAAAAATGATGCAATGCATGAAAGTTATGGATCAAAACAATGAATGCATGCAAGAATGCTATGAATGTCAAGATGAACACCAAGAACACTATGAAGATCATGATGAACATCAAGAACACATTTTTGAAAAATTTTTAATGCAAAGAAAACATGCAAGACACCAAACTTAGAATTCTTTAATGCTTAGGCATAAAGAATTCAGGAATGCATATGAAAAACAAGAAAAGACACAAAACATACAAATGCAAAGATCAAACAAGAAGACTTACCAAGAACAACTTGAAGATCATGAAGAACACTATGAATGCATGAATTTTTTTCGAAAAATGCAAGATGAACATGCAATTGACACCAAACTTATAACATGACTCAAGACTCAAACAAGAAACACAAAAAATATTTTTGATTTTTATGATTTTCTAATTTTTTTGTATTTTTTCGAAAATTATTTGAAAAACAAAAATAAGGATTCCAAAATTTTTAATATGAATTCCAGGAATCTTATGCTCTTTAGTCTAAAGCTCCAATCAAAGGGTCAGGCATGGCTTGAGAGCCAGCCAAGCTCTAGCATGTAAATCAGACATGACACACCTAACATGCCCTACAGTCGTGGCTTTACAGCCAACCATGCTTCACATGCTTTATGAAACACTAAAATTCATTCTTAAAAATTCTGAAGAAAAATATATTTTTAAAAACATTTTTTTTTCTTTTTTTTTTTCGAAAACAAAGGAGAAATTTTTGAAAGATTTTTGAAAACTTTTTGAAAAGAAAACAAAAAGAAAGTTACCTAATCTGAGCAACAAGATGAACCGTCAGTTGTCCAAACTCGAACAATCTCCGGCAACGGCGCCAAAAACTTGGTATGCGAAATTGTTACACAGGTTGTGAATTATTGTTCGAAATTGATTCCCTGGTGATGGCACCAAAAACGGATGCACAGAACCATGGTCTAAACATATCGTCACAACTTCGCATAACTAACCAGCAAGTGCACTGGGTCGTCCAAGTAATAAACCTTACGTGAGTATGGGTCGATCCCACGGAGATTGTTGGTATGAAGCAAGCTATGGTCACCTTGTAAATCTCAGTCAGGCGGATATAAAATAGTTATGGAGTTTTCAAAATTAATAATAAAAGAAGGATAGAAATACTTATGTAAATCATTGGTGAGAATTTCAGATAAGCGTATGGAGATGCCTTCGTTCCTCTGAACCTCCGCTTTCCTGCTGTCTTCATCCAATCAGTCTTACTCCTTTCCATGGCTGGCTTTATGCAAGGGCATCACCGTTGTCAGTGGCTACATCCCCTCCTCTTGTGAAAATGGTCCAAGATGCTCTGTCACGGCACGGCTAATCATCTGAGGTTCCCGATCATGCTGGAATAGGATTCACCCTCCTTTTGCGTCTGTCACTACGCCCAGCACTCGCGAGTTTGAAGCTCGTCACAGTCATTCAATCATTGAATCCTATTCGGAATACCACAGACAAGGTTTAGAATTTCCGGATTCTCTTGAATGCCGCCATCATTCTAGCTTACACCACGAAGATTCCGATTAAGAGATCTAAGAGACACTCATTCAATCTAAGGTAGAACGGAGGTGGTTGTCAGGCACGCGTTCATAGGGAATGATGATGATTGTCACGTTCATCACATTCAGGTTGAAGTGCGAATGAATATCTTAGAAGCGAAATAAGATGAATTGAATAGAAAACAGTAGTACTTTGCATTAATCTTTGAGGAACAGCAGAGCTCCACACCTTAATCTATGGAGTATAGAAACTCTACCGTTGAAAATACATAAGTAATGAAGGTCCAGGCATGGCCGAATGGCCAGCCCCCAAAACGAGATCACAGGATCAAAATACAATCCAGGATTCAAAAAGATGTCTCATACAATAGTAAAAGGTCCTATTTATAATAAACTAGCTACTAGGGTTTACAGAAGTAAGTAATTGATGCATAAATCCACTTCCGGGGCCCACTTGGTGTGTGCTTGGGCTGAGCTTGAGTGTTTCACGTGTAGAGGTCCTTCTTGGAGTTGAACGCCAGCTTTTGTGCCAGTTTGGGCGTTGAACTCCACTTTGCAGCTTGTTTCTGGCGCTAGACGCCAGAATTGGGCAGAGAGCTGGCGTTGAACGCCAGTTTGCATCATCTAAACTTGGGCAAAGTATAGACTATTATATATTGCTGGAAAGCCCTGGATGTCTACTTTCCAACGCAATTGGAAGCGCACCATTTTGAGTTCTGTAGCGCCAGAAAATCCATTTTGAGTGCAGGGAGGTTAGAATGCAACAGCATCAGCAGTCCTTCTTCAACCTCTGAATCTGATTTTTGCTCAAGTCCCTCAATTTCAGCCAGAAAATACCTGAAATCACAGAAAAACACACAAACTCATAGTAAAGTCTAGAAATGTGAATTTAACATAAAAACTAATGAAAACATCCCTAAAAGTAACTAGATTCTACTAAAAACATACTAAAAACAATGCCAAAAAGCGTATAAATTATCCGCTCATCAACCTTCCCGCTTCTTCAATGATGTAGTTTTCAAAATCCAAGTTCCTAATGGCATTCTTAGCTTTTTCACCGCTGATCTTTGTTTCCATGGGAATAACCAAGTCAGGATTGTACTGTTTGCAAAGCTCTTTACAGGTTTAGCTAAAAGGCTTACTAACCGCCCCTCTCACATTCCATGAGAGAGTAATTATTGGAACAGACTGGGTGCTTAGTTGATCTACATATCAGTAGATTTTTCATCTCCTAAAGCATTACAATTAGGTGTTTCAAAATTGACGTCCCTGATTAGATTTTCCATTTCAGTTTCCATGAACTCTTTTATAGTCCTCCTTTTTTTCCTGGATCTGGGGGTCCCCCCCCCCTTCATTTTGGCGTTATTAGTATTGCTCAACTTCATATTCCTTTACAATAGGTTCCAGTATAATGACATTACCCTCCCTCATGTGAGTTTTGTTGTTAGATCTAGTTACTCTGTTTTTGGAATTTTATTCAATTCTTTCTCTGTGTATGTTGATGTTGTTATCTTCTATTTTTTTGTTGTTGTCATTCTCCTTGTGTGTGTTGATCTGTATTTTTTCTTTTGTTGTATTTCTATTTGATGTTTCTTTTTTGTGTGACACTGTGTTGTTATTTACTCTTCGATAGTTTATGTTGTTATTGACTTTGGTTTGTGCATTGGTGGTCTTGTTGTTACTAGCCTCCATGATTTCTAATTTCCCTTGTTCTTTCTTCCTATTTTTCTATCTCTGTGTCTAGGACACTAAATCTTGATTTTGAGATGGTGTTTTCTTCTTTATCTTTTCCTCTATGGCTGGGGCCAGCTCCATCTTTCTCAGTTTCTCTCATATTTCTTTTTTACTTTTGTACCACCATCCATGGACCAAAATTGTTGCTATCTATTTCCATCACAGCTTTTCTTTATCCTTAGCTATTTGGATAGTTTCCTTTACTGATTTTGTGTGCTTTTCTACCAATCTAGTTTCCTCCGATTCTTTGTTGGTCTCCTTAGTTGTTTCATTCCTTTTCCTCCAAATGGCACAATATTTTCTTCATGATCAGCTTTACCATATCCATATGTGAAGCATATTTGATGAATGCCCTCATACTCAACTTGATACACTTCCATTCACCACACATCTACCTAGCAGAGGCTTTGTTAAATCAACTTTCACACATAGTCTAGCAAACTTGCCTCTACATAAATGTGATAGTCTACCTTGCAAATTCTTCCTATCAGGCCTCCAATCTTCGTTAGTATTTTTTCATTGTGGAGTTCTATAGGTAGTCCCGTCAATCTTATCCAAGCTGTGATCTTATCAATGGTGGTTAGAAGTGGGTTGAAGTTGGGCTCCTAAAGCCTTACCACCAAGTAATGATCATATATCTCCCATGGTCCTTCTAGGAGAGCAAAATCCAGATCTTCTTGAGAATAGAACTTGACTAAATAAAATTCATTTCCAAGGTCTATAACATCAAGCTCAACTAATCTACCCCACAGATTTTCAATCCTCTTCATCACTTCATAACCGATTTCCCTTCCTATGAGTTTAACTATGAGGAATATCCACCATGGTTTTCATAGCTCCCTGTTGGCCTCCCCTTTTGTAATTAAGTTAAAAAGCCCCTGACCCATGTCTTTTACATTAATTTCCGCTTTACTTTGTTCTTTCTCTGTTCCTCTAGCTCATTTCTGAGTGTTTCCTGCTTCAAGTACAGCTTCCTCATCTATCTACTCCTCTTCGGACTCTAAGCTTTCATCTTCCAGTCTTGGTGCTTCCCCTATAACCATGTTGGCGTAAGTCTGATTGTGATTTTCTCCTTCGTGATCGCCTATGACCACGTCACCATAGGTTCAGTTGCAACCTTCTCCTTCATTTCCTTCACTCGTCATATCAGTGTTCACCTCGCCGCCAGCTTCTTCTTCCTTTCCCTACATCCAATCTTCTACTCCCAGCACTAAAATAGTGGTACCAGAGAAACCTTCTTCTTTTTTTTTTCAAATTCTTTAAACTTCGTTGGAGTAAATCTCTTTCTTGGTCTGTTATGTCTTGCTCGACCAAAGTCCCATCTCTAGTCATCTTGCCGATTGGAACGTTGAAAAATGATGTTGGTGACAACATAGTACAAAAAGAAAAAAGATAGCTAGTTTAGACTTTTCTTAAAAACTTTTATTAATAATACTTCTATCTGCTAATTTTGAAAAAAAAAAAAAAGGAGGAGAGAGGAGAAGGAGGAGTTGGGTCATGGCCACCTTAGGGCCCTTTAAGTCCGGAAAAAGACAAAGATAATATCCTATTAGGCCATGACCAAAAAAAAATCCTATTAGGATTTCCTTCCTCCTTTAAATATGAAATGAAGAAAAGGTGAGAGTTCGAGTTACATAAAAAGATAATAGTCTTTTTTTTTTTGGTCATGCAATTTAGTTCTTATTTAGATCTTTTTTATCAATCTACCACCTTTTTTAAATTTAATACCAAAATATAAATAAATGACCATTTGTACCCATGAGAGATGAAAACGCTGACATTTGTACCCATGATAGCTCGAAACTAATCTTGTAGCCATGAGAGATGCTGTCCGTGTGACAAAAGTGCCCCGCCTTGTATCTGAGCTTGGTTCGTGCCTTTCCGAACCTACGTGGCACTCCCAAACCCTCCCCCCAATCTGAGCCAACCATTCACCATCATCATCTTCATCTTCTTCACCATCACCATCACCATCACCATAACCTCCATAACCTCCATCACCATCACCTCAGCACCGCCACAGCCACCTCCCTTCACCACAACCTCCAGCGACAACCCACACCGCCGCGCCCCTTTCTCTTCTTCTTCCCCTCTTCTCACCTCCGCTAAGCCCAGAAACCACAGCACCATTTTAAGTGTATCCAATGATCATCAAGTGCCAAGAACTCATGTTTCTCTCTGGCATTCGATCAAACACCTTGCGTGCAATATTCATGTTACCACATTTCCCATACATTCCAATCAACCTATTGTTCAATTCAACCTCCCCTCGAAACCTCGATCTTCTCAAGAACTCATGAACCCTTTTCCCATACTCAAGCGACCTCGTACCCTCGCACAAATTCAACATGGCGAGAAAAACACCATAATCAGCAAATGAACCTTGACCCATGAGTTCCAAAGCTTCAGCAAGCTTACCCTCTTCGCACAACTCAATCAAATTAACGTTTAGGGTGGTTGCATCAAACAGTGCGTTTTGGCGGTTCTGGTCGACCCTATTATGAGTATTATCAAGTTTGGGTTTTGGTTCTTTGGGAAGATTCTCCTTCCGTGAAGTTTGGGTCTTTTGAGCGAAACGACCAGTGGGGGTGGCGTTTTTACGACGGGGTTGGACCTTGTTGCTGTTGGTGGTGGGGTTCTTGGAATCGGGAACGGCGTAGGAGCATAGAGGAGTGGAAGGGAGAGAGCAATTGGAGCGCTTCGGAGGAGAGAAGTGTGGGAATTTGGAATGGGATGAGATGACGGTGTTTAATTTGCGGGGAACGGGTCCCAGTGATGCCATTGATGAGTGGAGTTTGAGCTCCATGGAGTTCTGATTTTGGAGGCTGTGTGGAACAATTGCAGAAGAATAATTTTCCATCCCCTGCATTTTTTCCTGAGTTCTGTTTCTTTCATTGTATTGCTTTTAGTTCATTTTGCTTAATTTGGTTAGTTAGAAATGCATGTTAGTGGATTTAGGTGTATTTTGATTCATGCTGGTGTTTGAAAATTTTGCTGTTTTGGTGGAGAGGAGGAGCTGGCGCTGTGGTTTTTAGGCTCAACGGAGGTGAGAAGAGGGGAAGAAGAAGAGAAAGGGGCGCGGCGGTGTGGGTTGTCGCCGGAGGTTGTGGTGAAGGGAGGTGGCTGTGGCGGTGCTGAGGTGATGGTGATGGAGGTTATGGAGGTTATGGTAATGGTGATGGTGAAGAAGATGAAGATGATGATGGTGAATGGTTGGCTCAGATTGGGGGGAGGGTTTGGGAGTGCCACGTAGGTTCGGAAAGGCACGAATCAAGCTCAGATCCAAGGCGGGACACTTTTGTCACACGGACAGCATCTCTCATGGGTACAAGGTTAGTTTCGAGCTATCATGGGTACAAATGTCAGCGTTTTCATCTCTCATGGATACAAATGGTTATTTATTCACCAAAATATCATTCTTTTAAAACAAATTATCCAGACATCATATTTTTATATTATTATAATTAATCATAATTACAAATAAAATAACAAATCAATTGTCACTTTAGTGAAAGTTGAATAATTAATTTTAAAAAATATTTTAATAATTAATTTCCAAAAAAATAACACATTAATAAAAGTCTCTTATTTATTATTCATATTTCATTACATGAGAATTAGATATAGTCAAAGAAAGTAGAAACTAAAATTATGGTATTTCATTCATATAAATAGAATTTACCAAAGAATATTCTCTTAACTTTGAACCTAATATGATAATATAATATTCTAATATGATATTCAAATCTTAAAATACTTCGAAGCCAACCAAAATATTTAACGGTCTACACGTCTTAAACGTAAATCCCATAGACCCATACCCATCAATCTAGATAAGACATTCTATGGCCTCAGCAACACATGCATATTGCACAGATAGATAACCCAGATTTTTATTTTTGCGTCAAAAGATTAGAAAGATTTGAAATTTGAAAGTTGCAGAATCTTACAGCAATATAAAAACTCAGGACAAAACCCACAGGCCCAAAGTTAAATCAAAATGGGAAATAGGATCCACACACTATAATGGCAGGATCAGATGAGACGACGAGTGAATGGGAGACAAATTCAAGGGGAAAGGAAAATCTAAGACTAGACTGATAATTTGACACAACAAATACAAGAATTTATACACAATCATAATATCACACGTTTTATACAAGCAGGCCTGGTCCTAGGAACCCCCCAATAATCAATAATTATTACCAAACTACATGATTGCCATCCTACTTGATGGCTAATACACAAAACACACAAGCCTAGAACTAGAGCTATCATCTGTCGGCGACATTTTTTTAATGGCATAGTACAAGTCTACAAGAGAAAGACACTCTACTCCATGAATTTGGTTAACTCAGTGCTTAATCTGTTGTTCTGCAACAGCCTCTCACCTCTGTCATTCTCGATCCATCGACTGAACATGTGAGAAATGGCGGCCACCTTCATCTGCATACAAGTTAAGAACATCCACAGAGGATATGCAGAACTGAGTTTAGTACTACTAACAGTAAAAATGACGATTAACTTGAAAACAGAATAGTAAATTTAGATGATTTTTACAGGAAGAATATAACTAAACTGTGCTTTAAATAGCTTGGATCAAGTTAATGCAGCTTGCTTGGTACAGGCAAAAAGAAAAGTGGAAAAATTGAAATAGGAGTACAACAATTTGGGCATTCTGTCAAATAGCATGAGTTGAACAGCTACGGGTGTGATTCCATTTTCTGTTATTAACTTTAATTAGCAAATTCCCAGCAGTTCTTCAGTCGGCTTCCTTTACATGATCTTGTAATTAAAAAATAAAATGGGAAACATTCTTTCAAAACAATGCTTCCTTTAAACGTTCTTTTAAACATTCTTCATTCCCCTCCAATGCTTCCCATAAAGAAAGATCCTAAAAACCGGAATTATTTTGAAAATAAGGTGACACTTGTGTAATTAAAGATGATAGTAGAAAATAAAAGCAAAAACAGTGAATATGCAAACAAAATGAAACCGAAAACAAGTTTTAATATTCCAAAACGGTTAAATTTCACCATTTTATGTCAACATGCAAACAAATTCAAGTTACAAGCACAGAAATGTGAACTAATAAAAAATTTATTATGATTTAGCACATAATAGACCCATTTAACACCCAAAGTATGGTTATCCTATTCTGCTTTCCAAAAGATATATCACTTCTGAATGGATAAATCACATCAGATAGTAATGAAATAAGGCAAACAAGATGAAAAGTACCACTTTCACCATCAGAAAGATCTGTCAGTCTGGCAATTGCATCAATTAGAGCTTGTTCATGTTCCTGCATTAAATTAATTACTGATTATTCATTGACACACCATTCACCCGGGAGAGTGGCTTTTTGGGGGGTTTTTTTGAGAGAGAGAGAGAGAGAGAGAGAGAGAGAGAGAGAGAGAGAGAGAGAGAGAGAATGGCAGATAACTATATAACAGATTAAAGTCCCTTACCTTCAACACTTTCTTGGCTTTCTCAATTTCAAGTGCATCCGGATGATTTGCACTGAATACCCTCTCCACCTGTCAAGTTGGGAAGACATTAGTTTGCCAAAAAAAATGATCAACCAATATTAACCAAACAAATTGATTCAAGGGTTTTCAGCTACCTCCTTAACTAGTGTGTCTGTGTGAAGTATTTGTATATCCTCTGGGGCCTTTTTTCCAATACCATTTTGTGTTGACAGGAAATCTTTCCTAGATTGCCCCTTTGGGGCTCCTCTACCTCTTCCTGCAGCTACTCCTGGAACACTATCACGTCCTACAGACCTATGTATCCCTTGACCGGATCCGCCAAAACCCCCACGATTTATTCCAGGATCCTCACCTACCCATTGTATATCTTCAGGAGAGATCTGCAGTTACAATAATACCATGCATGAATTAGCAAAAAACAAGGATTAATACCATTTATCCGAGACTACTTTTCTTGTCATACAATCAGTAACCAGAGTCATCATGGTGAAATTGTTGACATTATACTTGTTACCAGATTAAAGTGAAACTAGTAATGTTACATCATGCCAGTTTGAAAGTTTCCTTTCGCACCTAATCGAAAAGTTGTATTTTAAGTTAACGGCTGGTGTATATGTAATAAAGCATGAAAAATGCAATTAAGGGTGAAAATACTAGTCAAAATGGCATCACCTGTATTTAGAGGAAAATATTTCATGATTTAACTCATTAAGTAACAATAGTTTCCATCAGTATGTTATATCTATTACTGCAACTATGCAATTAGTATTAAAATGATATATTCGTGCCACATTGCATAAACTTTAACTACGTATAGAACCATGTCACACCATACCTCAGAGAGATGTACCCATTCCCATGTTTCATTTGCACTCCCCATGTCATAAACCAGATTATGTCGTCCCTAAACAAGTTAATTGAAGTAAAGTGTCTCAGCTAGGCACTAGCAGACAAAGAAATATGAAAGTGATTAAGGGTTGTCGGTACATCAGTTGGATTGTAGTCAGCAATAACAGCTTCATAGAAGTTATTGTCATCTGGCCATCTTGTCCGCACTCTCCTACCAATTAATGAATTAAATGATGCTCCCTCAGCATGCTCACCCATGACGGCACCAGAAGTAACTCTATTAGGCAATGGATTCCTTCCACCTGGTCCTGTTGGTGGCTGCAGCTTTAATGAAGATCCACCAGGTACCATCTGGCCCTGAAAACAAAAGTCGAAATAACCTAATGATGTCGATCACATACTATTACACTCTTTTAATGTTCTAGTGATCTAATCTATTCTTTAAGTTTTACCCTAATAACAAAGAATTTATTCAGTGGCTGGCAAGGAGCCAAACCCACTGTCAGTGAAGTTAAACAAGATGGATGAGCACTAAACATATGGTTTACTTACAGGTTTTTGCTTCTTGCCCTTAGCTCCAGGAACAGATCCACGTTTTCCCACAGATGAAGAGGGCTGGTGAGGTGTCGCCACTGGTTGGGGGTGAAATGGAGGAGAAGGTCCACCAAAAGATTGTGACGGAACAGATGCTGTTATCTTCTGCTTCTTGTTACGAGAGGCAGAGACTGTAGGGCTTGGAATTGAATCATGAATCGCTTGACCAGTATTCAGCAGGCCAGGTTGGTGGCCTCCTCCCTGTCTCCACTCCCTAGCATTAACATACAGTATAGTGTTCAATGCAATTGAAAGGGAATGACAATGTTGATTAATCAAGCATTGACCAAAAGTATATGAAACCTTATCCTTCGTATGACATCATCTGCATTAACACGGCCTAGAAGTTCCCTATGTTCCTCATTTGATAACCTCAGTTCTTTTCTTAGTTCTGTTATCAAACTTTCCTTCTCCTGAAGAAAATACATGTCATGTAGCAGTCATTTAAACCTGATCAAACAAATTAAAAAATATTAGATAGATGAAATCAAAATAAAAAATGTACCCAAGTAATGGCATCAGCTTGAGCTTTAAAGGCTCGTAGAACTGAACTGTATGCTTCCTGCTCAAGTTGATGAATTTGAGCTTCCATATCAACATCCGGGTACATCCTGGGGAATGGAATTGAACCTACAGCAGATCTTCCATTTCCAGCAAGACGTCCCCCTCTGGGAATCCTATTCTGATGTGCTGGTGGAAGATCATCATCAGTTCCTGCGCAAGTTAATGGATACAAATATAAGTATACAACAGGCAACTGGACCATAAATTCTTGCAATATATAACAACCAGATCTTTTCAGCCTCAGTAAAAATCTCTCTCATGACACAAGCACAAGCGAAAAATACTTCGTAAGAATGGAACAGTGCTGTCCATCAGGACTCGAGTTAAATAAGTTCTAAGATGCTAAACATGTTGAAATAGACAGCAATTAAAAATAGAACTACCTGTTGGTTTTGAAAAACAAAACAGCTCTGACTTTTCAAATAGCACATTCCTAAAACCCTAAACAATTTTATCTATTATCATGTAAACTACTAATATTACTTCCCAAAACATAAAAGGGAAAAAAATGAATGCTTTCTTCATTTTAAGAATATTTTCCTGCTCTTCTTGCATCAAATCATTAACCCGCTAATGGTACCTTTTGCCCCTTCGACGCGTCTGACTACCTCACCATCCACAACACCATAAAAAAAATGAAAAATTAAAAATTAAAAAGATAAGCTCAGTTTTACAAGAACACTTATGCTTGCAGTTTCAGCACCAAATAACACTGTCAACAGAAACTTGAGTTTGTTGACAAAAATAAGTACAAATATCTCAATTTACACACAAAAAAAGAAAGAAAGAGAAAAGAAAAGAAAGAATCATTTGCATCAACAGAACACACTATGAAGTTTCTAACTGGATTAAACAAAACGAAACTTAACCCTAGATTTCAACAGCATAGCATAAAACCATAAGAATTCGGGACCAAGGAGAAAACCTCCTCAAATCAACAAAAATACACAAGCTTGGTCAAGTAAGAGAACAGTAGCAACGAAATCCAAAAAAATGCCCTAACTCTAGAAACCCTAACAGTAAGTTTTGATTTTTCACATAGATAGACGAAAAAGAAAAAAAAGAAAGCAACTAAGAAAGAGAAGCTCACCACTACTGTCGTAGGGTTCGTAGTCCATAGCCAGTTTGCACCGGAAATTGAAGTGCCCAGATCCAGAACCAAGTTGAACGCGCAGAAAAACCCTTTCTTTTGTCTTTCTGCACCGAAGTTTTGTGTGTGTGTGAGAGAGAGAGAGAGAGACAAACACAGAGGGCGAATCAGGCGCGGGGAGTCGCGGGGGAGAGGAGTGTATGGACGCAGGCGGTGGTTGATGGTGGAATCGAAGAAAGTTTGCTATGGAAATCTTTTTCCTGTCGGGTCGGACTCGGACAGTGTTATGGGTGCGAGTCGGCTTTTCTTTTCCAAGTAGAGACACTAATGCTGAGTGAACTACCAACCTGTCACTGTCCTTTCTCACGAAGGATACTGCGATTTTTGACTACTTTGATCTTTGTTTTTGGGCAAAGTATTTGATGGAGTTGTCCATGCCAGCTCCATTTGATGAAACTGTTAAAAATATTTATAGAATTAACCCACAATTCATTTTGATGTATTTATTTATTGAATCACAACATTTTTAAAAACTAGCTTTTAACCTCATATAATTAAAAGTAGAAAAAACAGAAGGTGGCTGATAAAGTTGTCAGTTTCATCTTTTGGTTAAGAAGTTTTTTATTTTTTGGTTGTTATTAATTTAAAAGCGTATCACTAAAAGTGTTGCTTAAAGAGAAAGTGTTATCCTTAATCGTTAACTTGGCTATGATACCAATTTTTCAATTTCAACTTTTCTTTTAATTCTTTTTTCGAAATTTCTACTAACTCTTCGTATTTTGCTTCGAATAAGTTTATAATTTGTATAAATTCAATTGGTGGTGCTTTATTCAAAGGATTTTGATAAAAATAATTTGCAACTTCGTAATCTGAAGTATTAACCATTTCTACAATTTTTCTTGTATTTATTATATGATTATTTATTACTAATCCTTGATATATATTTATAATTTTGATTTCGTACTTATAGTTTTTTAATTCTATTTTAATTTCTATCATTATAATATTCTTTTTTACATGGATTATTATATATAAAATCTTTTATCTGTTTGTCTTTTTCTTTAATATAATTTCTCAAATCCTCAAGAACTTCTTTTATTTCTACACTTTCTCTTGTTTCTAAATATCTTTTTAATTTTTCAATTTCATTTTTCATTTTTTCATTCAACAGCTTTAATTCTTTTAAATCGTAATATGGTTTTCCAGGCATTTATAAATTTTTTAAATTTAATTCCAACTTGTTTATGTTTATTCTTATTTCTATCATTTTTATTATAAGATCATCAATTTCGATCTGAAGATTATTTAATTCTCTTTTATACTCCTCTATTTTACTTTTTAATTTTCTCGCTCTTTTCCTTTTTATTTTATTTTCTGGTTTTTCAATCTTTTTATGCTTTATCATAATTCCTAAAAATAGTTTTGTTTAACATTATTTATTTTAGAATTTCTGCAAACTCTATCATCGATTCATCACTATTTTCTAGAATTTCTATTAATTTTTCTAGCTCTTCAACTTCTCTTTTCAACTTGTTATAGATTATTTTTAGAGTTTCAAATGCTCTTTGATTTATTTCAGAAAACTGCAAATAATTCAAACGATTCTCTCTTTCAAAGAGCTCTTGTTTCTTATCTTGATAAGTTACATATATTTCTTCTTTATTTATTGTCATAATTTAGTATTTAGGGTTTCATTTAATTTTTCGACCTTTTTTGTTAATTCTTTTATTTCAGAATTTTCTTCTTTAATCTTTAACTTAGATAAATTTAAAGGACTATTAATTTTATATTCTCTTATTTGAAAATTCGATGAAACCGATTTTTCTGATGGTTCTTTTAATAATAGAACTGGGTTTTCAATAGCTTTATATTTTGGTATTTCTGTTTTTACAATTTTCTAAAATAATTCATCGACATAAATTCTTTCTCTGTTTTTAAATATTATACTATGATGGCTATTTGTTAAAGCATAATTTATTGCATATGTAATTGAAAATGGTTCATCATCTTGTTCCATTAGATTCTTTCTGTGAAATTTATAAGCCAAACTTATAGATCTTCCAAGATTTTCAGTTGATAAAGGTATAGCATATCCAAGATGGGCATTAAATTTAACATTTACATTTGCCAAATTTCCATGAACAATTCCAATTATTTGATCTATTGGGTCATCAGTAATTCTTTTGTCACAGATTGCTAAACTTATTGGTGAATTAATTCCTTTCATATATGTAGATTTGATTAAAACTTGTATGGTACTAATATGAATCCATCCAATTTTAAATCTTTTTTGTTGATCCTTAATTTTCTCAATCTGTTTACTCAATTCTTCATCATTTATCAAAGCTATTTCAAGTTCTCCATTGGCAGATTTTATCTTTATAGGGGCTTCAAGTTGA